>NW_008690446.1:11357-24551 GCF_000695815.1 Acanthisitta chloris | reverse complement strand
TATATATATATACACCTATACACATGATGCTATTTCCCCTAGTAACAGTTTGGCACTCAGGAACTATTGCTTTATATCACTGATCAAGTTTAAACAAGGAAAAAAATCTAACATGAGAAATAATCTGTATGTAAGGGAAATGAAGCATTGTGAACATGACATTTTATATTGAGACCTAATGTTGAACTATTAAACTTCAGGCCAGATAGGGTTATCCCTTTTATGATTCAAGTTGGTCCTTCAAGGGCCTTACCTGGTCATTAGTAGTGGCAAAACTTAGGAAGTCACTTGTGAGGAATTTTTTTTCTTTTTCCAAGAGTTACTTAGATCTAAAACTGAACGGTATGTAAAAGGTCACAATGGTAAATTACTTTGAAATATTTTGGAACTAGAAAAATGGGCAATGAATGTTATATTCTGACCATTTCCAATGATTTGTGCTATAAGAAACAGCTCTTAGTTATAGTTATACCTCAAAGAATATAAAATGCATTTGAAAATTTTGTGAAACAATGTGAATGTTAATAATTGATTACATAGAATTAATTTTATGGACTCACAACAAGAAAATTGTGGTTCAAGGTGGTTTTATATGCAAGTTAAATTTGGCTTTCAGTTGAGATTTTAACATGTTAGGGTGAATCCATTGTTATTTGTAGTCAATGCTGTAATGAAGTCTTCTGAGACGAGAATAAACAAGAGACATGTAAAATGATGCCTCAACCCCTCACATAACAGATTCTGCAAAATGTGCTGGTGTCTGTCAGAAAGGCATTTTATCTTCACCTTCTTTCCATTCACAAACATAGATCTATCAGCTTGTTTAAAAGGTATCAAAATATATGCTATATTTTGTATTATTCTATATTCAGTCCTACTATTGCATGACGGTGTGAAGCAATCTCAGTTCTCTTCAGTTTCCTCATAGAAGTCAAGATAATTCAGTGTTAGAGAAAGTATTCTCTGTTGTAAGATCTGGAGAAAGGACAAGTGGGGTAGTTGTATATTTCTTTATGTAAGATGGTGCCATAAGTAGCACTACAGTGGAGTTTGAGAATATTACATAAACAGCTGTAGTGCTTAGAAAAGAAAGGCAGTAATGAATTGTTAATATAGATCTATTTTAGAATAGGTCTACAAGACCCATGTGACATCTACTGGAAATCCAGGTCACTGGGTTGAGCATCATCTGTGTGAAGCTGTGTGAAGCATTCTTATGCACGATGTGAGTTATTTAGGCCCCTCTTTCCCCATCAGTTGGTTACTCGAGTAAATTCTCATCAGTTTGGCCTTTACTGTAGACAGGAAAAGACAATATCCCTTTTGAAAAAGAAAAATTCATTACAGTTTCACTAGCTATTTAGATTTTAGATTTTTGCTTTCAGCTGTGTTGAGTAGCCATTTTTCTTAAAAAAGAATAAGATAGGAAAATTGAAGCAGAAAGCAAAAAGTATTATTAATGCTATATATAACATATTCTGAATGTCTTGAGTTTGATAAGTAGCACAAAGTCTGCAGTTATCCATAATATAATGGAATCATACTAGTATTCTAGAATAATTGGTGTGTTGGGAGCTGCTGTAAAACTACATTTATTTAGGGATAAGAAGAACTAGCCTTCCTAGAGATAAGGAATATTAATTGGCCTGGCAAGGTTTGAAGAGCAAAAAGGATAACAGCACAGAACTCCAAGGCAATAAATTATCCTTCTATGCATCTTTCATCACAAAAACAATCAACAAACAGTTAGAGATGCTATTGAACATTATAAATACTGGGAAATGTGGGCTTATAGCTGACACTTATTCCTTGATGAGTCAGTATCCTCAAAGTCACACCAATACCATTATATACTTTTAGGGTGAAGTGACTAAGTCTATTACTACTCCCTGCGTTTTGTCATGTGCTTGAACTTAGTAAGCTGATGATCTGCATGTACAAATATATGCATTTCTGTGTGTAATCACTGTTGAAATGCTTAAACAAAGCCAGACTAATACAATAAACTTGTCTTTTCAGCTTGTGTTGCTGCTTGTACCTTGCACAAAAATGAGCAAATTTCCCCTAGCAAGTCAGTACTTGCTAGGTACATATCCAGGTCACTCAATAGAAGACACTGAGAATTAAACAATTTCACATTTAATTTCTATAGTTTCTCCCATTTGACATGAGTTAGCACTAAATAGTGCGTATAGTTAATTTGGTCTGATTATTTGACATAGACCAGAATAATTCATAAGCCAGACATAAGTTCCACCTTGAAAGACTCTAATGTGATATTTGCAAGAAATGAGTAGGGTATGTGAGGAAAAGGACCAGTTTTAAAGCACAGAATTGATAATTTGGATAGTTTAACTGTCATACAGACTAACAAAGTCACTCATCCATATAGCACTCAATGGCAAAAAAGTGCACGTAGTATGTGATGAGACATTGTGTACTGTGAAGAATAAAATATATTTTTTTCAAAACAATAGAGCACAGCCAAGGAAACGTGGGTGCAAGGGGAATGTTAGCAAGTTTCAGTGAACAACTGATAGTACTCCCCTTACCAGTATTATTTTTTCCCTTATTTCAGTATGGGATTTCAGTTAATTTCTTGATGCATCCAAGAAAGTAAGATAGTTAATAGAATACAAAAGGCAGCTGGGAGAAAAAGTACAATAATATTTCTCAGTCACCAGCTGTGGAGGCAAACTGTAAATGATACAAGCTAGGAGAGAAAAGCATGTTACCTTTTTTCTAGTGGCAGTGTAGTTGAAGAAGAAACAACCTACCTGCTGCTTGTATTTTTCTTCTAATCAGCAAGAGGACCCTGCAGTAGCTGTGCAAAAATGCCAGATGCTATACATGTGCTTTTTCTTTTCCCTAATTAATTTTGATGACTAGCTTCTGTTTTGCCATTGACCGTTCTCAGGAATTCTGAGACACTTAGTCACCTGTGCAATCACATCTATCTCCATTGTCATCTTCTCCCTTATCTTCTCCTCCTGAGTCCACATTTCTCTGTTCCCTTCCATTCACTTACTGCTTTAATCCTAGAGTTCTGTTATCCCATTGTATCACATTGCATTGTATAATTCAGTAAAGTCTGTAGATGCTCCCACAACTGCAAACATGGTAGTTTTCTGAAGTGAAATTCAAGGCATTCCAGCTAAATCCGATAATGTCAAATAATTAGTTTTTTAAAAAATATTTTTAGCAAGTTCTGTCTGCTAGTAGTATGTATGATGTGAAATGCCCCTTCATTGACTTAGTAGACTTTATGAGCCATGACGATGCAATGAAGATGCTTTGGGTTTTGCAATACTTATTCTAATATTTGTAGGGCTTTGCTTTTAAAAATTGTCTGGCTTTCCATACATATTTAAAGCTCACAGTCATTATCAATGTGTGTGAATACCTTCCTAGTATATCTGAAATATTGAAGAATATTGATTACATCCCCATTTTGTAATTTCTGTAAGTGCTGTGGCACTTACTGTGGCAAACTTAACTGTAAATTAGCTCCATAACTAAATGCATTGCTTTTGGAACGACATGAAACCTTTTCTATTTTTAAAAAAATAATATTAACAGTTCCTCTGTTATTTTATTTTTTCTTAGTTGTAACAATACAGTATACACAAATAACTAGAAAATGCTGGATAGATCAATAATAAAATAATAATAATCATAATTTTCTCTAAGTTTAATGTCATTATGATGAAATCAATCCTCCTAGAATAGCCAAAGGAGGGAATGATTTCACATAAAAACCTGATTGTGAACTTGCATTAAAGCAATCTCAACTCATAAATACAACAGAGCTGTTTCATATGATTTATATATATAGGACAAATTACATCAAAAGAATATATGATAATTACCATGGACAAGTAAAAATGTAAATTGCTCTTTTAAAAGAGCTGTATAATGAGGCATGTATTGAATAGTTGTCTTTTGCAATAAAAGAGCAAAAGACCACAATAAATTGGCTCTTAGGCATGTGTCAGCACATATATGTAAAAAACTTTACATGTGTTCAACCAAACCTCATTTTTTATTGAAAGAGAGGAAAAATTCCTGCGTTTCAAAGAATTAAAAGGAGAAAAAAACCAGAAGTGGGATTTACTCTTATGATTGCTGGATATTGAAGTGTTGGTACAATAAATATTTAGTTGAATACCTACACTCAAGCATACGAGATGTCTGAAAGAATTACTGTATTTGACATTAAACAAATGGTGAATTAGGGTCTGAGTGTTCAAAAATGCAGTATATGATTTTAAACAGTTATAACAAAAGATATTCCATACTAAATAATGCACTAAATATTTCTGAGAGGGTAAACCTTTGTAAATGTTAACTGAGGTAGTATTGGAAATAAAACACAAATACTGGATTGCCTTTTATACAGAATCCATAGAATGTTTACTCGAAAGCATGTGCCCTCCAAGTTAGTTAAATATCAGAAGGTTCAATTCAGATTCCCAAGACTCTGAATAAGACAGAAAAAAAATATTTTTTTTCCCAGTGTTCCAAGGTATTTTGCATTCATCAAAAGCGCACACAAATTTTACAAGGTTGGGGTGTTTTTCTGGCTTTAGTAGAAACAGCTTTTCACTCTTCTGCTCCTCGTTTTGCATGCTATGTTAGGACACAGAAGGAGAGCTACTTTTTCTTCATATGCAGAGGCACTTACAAAAATGTATCTCACATACATGACTTCTTTTTCATTCAACACTGATTTCATCAGACCTCACACATATTTGTTCTTCCCTGTACTACACGTGGTGGAAGTTAATTTTGTATAAACATTGGAATGTCTTGTCTCAAGCACAGATGGTTTTCTCTTCCAGATATAGAACAGAACTCTACTGCATGTGGAACTTTGTGCAAACTGTTATTAAAATCTTGTGGTCCGTGTGGAGACCAAGGATTAGACTCAGCTATTGAAATCATACAAAGGACATGAGGGGTTGACAGATATGGCACAGAACAAAAGGAAGTCTGCATTCTTTAGGAGCAGCAGTTGAAGGTCTCATAGCATTTCCTAGGATGTATGGCAATCTAATTATGAAGTTAAATATGTGGACAGCTGACCAGCTGTACTTGCTGAATTAACCTGTAGAAACACTGCTGTGTTCAAGACACATATATGGGACTGGCAGGTCTGACAGAGGTCCTGGTGGTGGCAACTACAACCTGCAATGAGGGACAGGGGCCAGGGTCAGTTTTGTCTCATCTCCAGTGGTGGAGGGTCTGCAGCCTCAGAATGAGGTATAGCAAAGCAGAGACCAAGCACTGGGAAGACCACACTGGAGCAGCCCCAGGCTGAGCTGAGAACATGACAGTCATTAATGACATAAAATTCTGTTATCTCTTAATTCTTTTCCCTTTCTTATCTCAGAATGTAGATTTATACAAAGTTCATACCATATTGTTGATGTTGCTGTTATTAATGGAGCCATAATATGAGATTTAATATTGACCCACCCGTAACATAGCTCTACCTGTTACTAGGCAGAGACATGATCCCTCTGTTTTGGTGGGATATTTTAGGAGGCATGGATGCAAGTCATTCTCTTCCAGGAAAAACACCTCCTGTTCCCTTTATTTTGTTTTCCATTCAAAAAAATTATTGTTACTGCTATGAACTAACTCCTTTCCAAAGATATACTTGCAGAATTAATCCCAGTGTTGTCTGCAAATTGCATACTTGCTTTGTTCAGATAATCAAAACCAACTGTAAGAATCTCATTATTCCATTTTTTTCCTGTATAATGAAGGTATGATCGTTACCTATAAACTCAACCACTGAGTAATACCTTCATTTTAAAAGTTCAGCTCCGCAAATTAACTTTTCAAAGTTTCACAATATTTTATTACTAATGTGGTAAAATAAATTAGATACTTTTAGAACCGATATTTTCTTTAAATTTTAAATAAATATTCAGGGCCAAATTATAGAAGTTTTATACATGCTGAGCAGCAATTAGCTCAAATAATTAGTTATTTTTCTTCCAGTGATGTTATCTTCAAAACAAAATATTATTGAATATGATTAAGGAATCAAACTCTGCTGGAAGTAACTACCAGCTTTTACTCTTATTTTCTGTTAGGTTTAATACTTTACGGCATTCTATATTTTTCCAATACTAACTGAAATGTTACAATACAGAATGGTGGGTGACTGAAATTATTTATTTGCACACCTTTTGCACTTGCTTCCTTAATGTCTTGGACTCCATTAATTTGTCAGGTGGAAACAGAATCCTTCAGAATGCGTTTAATTAAAGAAATATCATATGGTACCTAATCCCCACCCAAAAAGGGAGAGCAATATGAGTGTTCTTTAATTAAATTCTAGACTGTATGGAGCTCTGGTGATAGAAAAACTATATGAAGATAGATAAATAGATAGATAGATAGATAGATAGATAGATAGATAGATAGATAGATAGGTAGATAGATAGATAAATTTGAAAAACAATATCTAGATATCATATGATATATATGATATATATAGATATATCTAGATTAAGAAAGATAGAGAGATATATGAAGAGAGAAAGACTATATGAAACTCTGGTGATAGAAAGGGTCATTTGTCTAAAGAAACTATGGTTTTCAGACAAGAATGATCAATGCTCTATTTTTTTTGACAGTATAACTTGGGATACACATTCTTTCTTTTTTCCAGTGATTACTTTATCACTCTGAAAATATAATTTCTAAAAATGTCCACAACTTTTTCTGCACATGGCAATGATAAATTGTTCATTTGCTTTAAAAGAAACTCTAATGTTTGGAGTCTATGTAATCAATCTCATGTCAAGAGAAAAACTACTCTGTGAAAAAACAGCATATAAATGAAAGGGATGTTTTCTATTTGTTTGCAAATGCCATCTCTTTTCTTTGTTATGTATGATGTGTATCTGATTATATTTCCCCTGCTATTTTTCTCAATAACGAAAGTTAAAATTGAAAAATCAACAATGTACTTAAGACTGAATTCAAAATGAGCAGCCCACTCTTTCAAAGTACCTTTTGTTGATTAATTCAGTTAGTATCATAGAATCATTAAGGTTAGGAAAGGCATCAAAGATCATCGAGTGAAACAGTCCTGCAATTGTCTGTAGTTCTTATGCAAAGAACAGCAAACGTGGGCAGTGTCTTTACAAAACAGTGAACAAGGACCGGATAGTGTCATATGCACAGCTCCTACTATGCACTCCTTGCCATGTTTACTCTTCCACTGCCTCTCTGGGTCTTTAAGGTGACTGCAAACAGTTTGGTGTGTTTGCTGGGGATCAGGGAGTCATCAGCATGTCTCTTCACTCGAATGAAGCACAATGCTGATGTCAGCTGTTTCCTTTTCTACCTTCTAGGATTCCTTTTGGTTTGTTGTTATAGATTTGATAACATTCAAACTCTTGGTCTGCAAGCTACATAAACATTTACACTGTGACACGGTACATTTTAGGTATGTCTGAGCAGCCTTGTTTGTTGTTCTCTCAGGGCTAAAGCTAGTTGTTCAGAACCTGGTCAGTATTTCTTTTACCTGTCAAGAGTATGTTTCTTATAGCCAGGGGTTCTCCAGTGCCAGTCTTGGCCCTAAATCCTATCATCCCATGTCTACGCTCCTTCCTCCACATCTTGTCTCCTCAGTTCTTGGGGCTTCTGCTATTAGACCAGGACTACATTTCTCTCCACATCATCAATGCATCAGTCACAAATAGCTTGCCATAAAAAAAAAAAAATTTCTTACTGATACTATTTGTACAAAAACTGTAAGCCTAACATACAGAAAGAAGCAAAGGTAGACTAACTCAGACATAGCCATCAGGAAGAAAAAATAAATTATATTTTTTAGAAAAAAAAAGAAATTAGAACCCTTATTGTCACAGCTAAAGTAAGTAAAATAAAGTTGCAAGCAGTCATGACAGATTCCGGCAAGATGTCTGACAAACTTCTGTTCTGAGGACCTGCAAGCTCAGTGGGCTGTTCCTAGCAATGGCAATACAGTATTACTGGGCTAGAAGGCTACAGTAGATTTCAATTTAACTCTGCTTAGCAGCAAATACATCTAGTGTTCCACTATGGGTTTGTGATTAGGGAGCTTTCTGGCTTCTGTTTCCTGCACTACCAAATTTTTATAAATATATTTTTAAAGTAATTGAAATACAACATGCAAGTCAGCATTCTTTTATTTTAGCTGCAATTGTATAGGGCATAGTGAGTTTTTCCAACAAAAGAGAATACAAAAGTTTTTCTTTAGCTGCAGGAGATTAAGACTCTTCTTACCTGTCAGCCCAGATGGACCCTTTTCAGTTGTTTTCAGTGACGGCAGCTGATTTGAGTTTCTTCACCCACTGTAGAAAAAATTACTTCATCTTTATTCTCCACAAGATGCTTAAGGAACCAGCCACAGGATAAATTAAAAACACATTACTTCTTTCTTACTACTACCTGCTTTGACTAAGATGGCTAGAGCATCCTATTATACACAACAATTATAAATATGCATGTAGATCTTACTGCTGTTATGCTATTTTAAATACATACGAGTACCTGAGATTTTTATGTATTTATGCGCTGGCTGCGATTTCTTTGACCTACAGCACTTATATGTAAATAGTAGTAAAGCAAATATGTCTTTTACTTTAAAATATTAGAGCCATACCTGTTTCTGAATACATAATTATTCATTATAAAACAAGATCTACAACCTACATTCTGAAAAGAGCAAAAGAAACTTCCTTTTTTTTAAGAAATATGCTTTTGATTTGTAGAACTAATCTAGGAAAATTACTAAGTGTTGAATACTCATGTAACTGCATACTTTTTCTCATAGCTTAGATGCTGTGTACAGATGTGGCCTTCCAGTAGACCTCATATTTCTCCCATGAGAGTAGAAACAACTTTCCTTTTAACTTTCTTCTTTTTTTTTTTCTTTTTTTCAGGGGAAAATACTCCTGGCCAACAGGTAGTTAATTTGATTTAAGTGTCTCAATCTCAGAAAGAATCTTCACCTGGCCAAAGCAAAGGACAAAAGGAGTTGAATTCAATTAACCTGAAATAAACTTCCTGTGCCATTTAAGCTATCCTTGGATATCCTTCCCTGCTTTCAGCTCTACACAAAAATCATTCAATTTCACACGGATTATTTTAAAGAAGGAAAACTGATATAGCAGTTTACATTAACTTGTATAATTAGTGCATATTTAGTTTACAGTTACTCTTGTGAGCCACATCCAATAACAGTGCTTTGAAGCCAAAAATAATGCTTTATAATTCTATATATTCCATGATATTGGCAGCTTATATGTAATTATAGGTCTTTTGCTTAGAGTGACTACTGCATTTGGCTAGTTGTGACCAAATTATGAAAAATCCATGTAAGAGAGGAACTATTAGATTACCATGAAAGTGATAGTAAAATACTTAGCCCCATAAAAAAAATCTTTTGTTTCTCCTTTAATGTCAGATAAGGTTCAAATTAAAACAATTATGTAGATGAGAAGACAAATGTCAGAAAAAACAGAAATACAGGTCTTGGACTAAGTGATCCATTATATATGAGAAGGCAAAAAACCAATTATATGGAAGAAAACCTATTAGAGAAGTGTAACAGGGACATTAAATACTGAGAAGCACTAAGAACCAGACTACAGGTATAATTTGTAAAAACTTAAAAACAAAGCCACTTTAATAACTGTAACATTATAATAATGTAATGTGTAATAATAATAGCAACAACTTTAATAACTTCAAAAATTGTAGTGACTTAAAAAAATGTAATAACTTTAAAAAAAATCAGAGACAAACTGTTTCAAAATTGCAAAAAAATTACACCTGTTGCTATTCTAAGATGATAAAAGGGATTAGTTGTTATGAGTTTGCTATAAACTTGTTCAAACACTAGTTAAAAAATTCTGAAATAAATCTAAACCCACAATATTTGCAGTTTCTGTCTTGTACCCATACCTGTTCTCACAAGCAACAGTACAACCAGAATGTATCCTGTGTTTGGAACTGGATCATACATGTGTGGTAGTGTGCTAATAATTTAGACCCAGTAAATAATTATGTTGCAATTTATGTTTGTTTACCTCATACCACTCTGTTGGAGCCTATAAGCTTATAAAATTATAAGCATAAGGAGATAGATATGGTGTCTACATAATTCTAAAAAAAAAGTTTAAAAAGCAAAAATTGGATTAATAGAGGAATAGTGCACATACATCATATTTGCTTATTAAATATTTTTACTTAGAGATTATACTAAAAAAAATTAGTTTTCTCAGGCTGTCTACTTCCAAGTTATATACTGATGACTGACTGTAAAAGCTGCATAAAAGTGGGCCCTGAGATACAACTGAATGTAGGAATATATTAAATTAATCAGCCAGCTCTAGTACACTCCTCACTGGGAAGTGCAGAGATATTTTTGGCAGCAGTAAGGCAAGCAACCAACTAAGGCTGGCATCATCTGCAGAACAGAGGCAGCACATTGATGGTAATGTGATTGTCCTGATTTTGTTTGGGACAGAATTCATATTCTTAGTAGCTGGTACAGTGCTGTGGGGTTTGGATTTAGTATGAGAATAATGTTGACAACACCCTGATGTTTTGGCTGTTGCTAAGCAGTGCTTATGCTCAGCCAACGGCTTTATAGTGTCTCATGTGCTGCTAGAGAGGAGCAGCACAAAAAGCTGGGAAAAATATAACCAGGACAGGTAACCAGAACTGGCCAAACTGATATTCCATACCATAGGCTGTCATGCCCAGGTTGCAAACTGGGGGAGTTACACAGAAAGGGGCTGTTCAGAGTTATGGCATTTGTCATCCCAAGTACCTGCTATGTATGATGGAGCCTGGCTTTACTGGAGATGGATGAACACCTACTTGCCTATGAGAAGTGGTGAATGTATTCCTTGTTTTGCTTTGCTTGTGTGTGTGGCTTTTGATTTACCTATCAATAGGTCTTTATCTCAGCCCATGATTTCTCTCATTTTTACACTTTCAATTCTCTTCCCAATCCTACCAGAAGAGAGTGAGAGAGCAGCTGTGTAGTGTTCAGTTGCCAGCTGGGGTAAAACAATGACAGATATGAGATGAAAGTCGGTAAAGAGGGGTGAACCGAGCTGAGAAAGTTCTTGAAAATGAAAGACCCTAATATAGTGTAAATAGTAGATTTTCCAGAATAGAATCTTAGTTGAGCTAAAGAACATAATACTGAAAATTCTTGTTTCAACCAATATGTTTTCCTAAGTAGAGGGCAGGGTGCATTGCAAAAAACTTTGGTAATAGTGTCTTAAATCTGGAGCACTGAGAACTAAAGTTAATTCCAGGCTATGTCTCTACCGGTAAATAAATGGACCAGAAACATTTTCATTAACAACAGTCCCTTGTATGTGCTATTCCTTGAACTATGGCCTGAATTGCCTGATTGTTAATAATAGTATTTGCAGACAAAATTAAGTTAAAAGATAAATTCCTAGATTTACTGAAGTTAATTACTTTTCCCACTGAGTGCATTGGAACTTCAGTTTGTTTTCCTATGACTGAATCATTTCCAGAATGAGAGAGACTGACATTAGAAGCCAAGGAGTTTATTTCATTACTAAAATATGGAAGCTGTTTTCAGCAAAGCCCTCAGTGTCTGTGATCTGTATTACAAGCGCATTGTGTGCTGTCTCTACAGCTGTAAGCACAGAACACATGCTACAAACTATATATTTGCTAAAATGTATTCAGAGACCAAAGAGAAAGAGAATCATCTCTATGGTTTAAGGTTTTATGTTGCAATATATGAAGTAAGCAATTACCTATGAGAAGCATGACGCTCCTAGTGTAACTCACTTCAAGAAAACTGTGTCTTTCATTAAAAAATTGTGAGAAGAGTATTGGCTTAAAGACTGAAGCACAGATGGATAATCTGATCTCTTTATAAGTGGAATTCTTTAGTGAATAGAGACTGAAGTGCCACTTCTTCAAGTGACATTCTAAACATAGATTCTCCTAAAATGAATGTTTCGAGGTTTAACAACATGACTATTTTAAGTAAGGGTAATTAAAAAGCAAATTCTAAATACATAACTAAAACCTAGGAATACGTGCAAATATTAATTATCAAATAAATTTTAGATTTCCATTCATAAAATAAGAGTTGAAGATAGTCATAAAGTATTGTTCCTTACAGTAATCTCAGGACACTAGCTACTAGCTACTCAGCCTCATTTATCTACCTAGGAACTGAATTATTCCTTAGTTAAAAAGGACCAGGAATAATGTTATCCTTTAATCGTATCACTGATGTGCCAGTTCCAGTTACATTATCTCCAATGTGATATCACATGGCAAACAGTATATTGCTTCAACCAGCAATTTCTTTTATGGCGCCTGGCAGCTTATGAATCTAGTAGTATTCTGTCCTTGATGATGTAAATTTCAATCCTTTGCAATATGGTCTTTTTGACAAAATATTCAGTCCCTTAGACATGCAGAATTTTCTATAAATCTGCTTTGATTAGGTGATGAAGGCAGAGTTCAGATAATGTATCTTGTCTGCTGAAGACTGCAGATTCCCTTTTAATAAAATTCTGCTGATAAGAATAAAACAGCCTCTTACTCAGGATGAAGTAATTAGAAATTAGGCTGCTTGGAACAGGACCTTAGTTTTGCCTAAAAGAAAAGTGCTTCTCAGAACAAAACATGTAGATTAAATCCTTTAGTTTTATGTCCATTTTATGGACCAAAAAATGAGAATCACCTTGGAAGAAAAATTAACCTTATTTTAGTGAATATTGTGGGAAAATTGTTTGTAAGTAGTCTAAGAAAGATAAGCAGATTTGTTTTCTTCATCCTTAGGTGATCAGGAAGAGCTATGGACTACATTTGACTGAAACTGGAGATCTGTACAAAGTGCAAAGCAGGGCTAAATTTCTGGAATCACTCTTAAGGAGGGAGTTATCCCGATTTTCTTAATTGTCAGTGACTAGGGGTAATGCAATCAGTAAAATACTGTGTCTCCTTTCTTGCAAGAGAGCCAGATGTTTCTATTGCATTGCATTCCTTGCCTCTGTATTGAGATTTTTTTCTGCACCAGTGTCTTACATTGGTCTACAGAATCAAGCAGTGTCTTTAGTAAGAAACCGCAGCTATCTTGAGTTTGGAAGCCAGGCTTTAGAAAACCTTTAGGGCAAG
>NW_008690446.1:0-11323 GCF_000695815.1 Acanthisitta chloris | reverse complement strand
GCTGGGAACTTGACTCTTTATCAATTATGCCTAAGCATTTTAATAACATTTCACACTGCTTGTGATTGCACACATAAGATGAAAGATGAGCTGGCTGTTGAGAACAGGTAAATAAACTGGAAATGTAAATCAGTCAGGTAATTAAAATGCTGACTTACAGTAGCACTCTACACTATGATAGAGGCTGTTCTGCCATGACACTTAACATTTGTGAAAAGGTCAGTTTTCTACTTTCTGAAGCATTAAAGTGCTTTTATTTTGATAATGATTGTACATGTCAGCCATAATAGTCTTGGTTTCCCATGCTTTTCTATCTTTAATTGGTGCAGAAAACACTTGGGGATTTATTCACCTTCTTGAACAGTGTTTCGTGCCACTGGTACATGCTAACATATAATAGATACTTGAACGGGGCTGGCAATTAAAACATAGGACTGAAGGAAAACCTGTGCTTTCTGGACTCGTAGCTGGGTGTTATGTAGAATGTGGTAGGGCACATCAGGTAGTACTGGACAACAGAATGTTATCTTCTAGTGAAAACTTTCCTTTGCCTTTCTTTTCCCAAGTAAGTAAGTTCTTCTAATTTTTCCTTGATTTTTTTTTCCCTATTACTTGCTTTTTTCTATTAAAACAAAGAGTAGATTACTGGTATGACTCTGCTTTCTGGTGGTTCTTGGTTCACTATTTTCTTTTGTAAATATCTACAGTACTCCTGGGAGGGATTTTGTTGATCTCCAGCATTCATAGTCAAGCTATATAGTATATGGATATTCCAGGAAGTATACTTCTATGCACAGACATAAATAAAATGTCTTTTCTAAATCTCTGGATTTTTTCTTTGTTGGTTAACATGTCCAAAGGACGATAAGCCTTTCTGGGGGAGCTCCACAGTAATTTACACATGTATGAAACCAATAACCCTTATCAGGATCAGTGTCCTGTGAAGAGGAAAGGCGTAGATCCACTGCATAAACTCTGCCCATAATTTTACCACAGATACTTTACTTACTTTCAAGTTAACTTCAGACTTATTTTTGGTATCATCTTAGAAAACCAGATACTCTGACATAATTTCTACCCACTTAGGAAGCGGGATAAATGTAGTACTTAGAATTGGTAAGTGACTACAGGAAAATGCGCCAGATATCACCTCTTTTTCCCTTGAATGCTTTTTATGTCATCTCTGTGCTACTTAATAGAAGACATGTCTCTTGAGTGCTCTTTGCATGCTTGGTTTTGTTGGCTTTAGGGGACTTTGCCCTGCTATTCTCGATTACAGTTCAGTTGAGGATTTTGGCAAGTAAATCTGAATCTAGTGGAAAAACACAAGAACTAAAACCAAAATTTAGAAAATCTGGACAACACACATATCATGTCAAAATTTTCCTTCTGTTTCACATGCTCTGACTCTTGCTGTCTCTTTCAAATACTCATCATGGGCAAGCTCTGTTACTTCTTTCTAACTGTGTTTTCTGTTTTTCATTTTCAAGTTGCATTAAGGAATTTTGCCTAACATTAATGCTGATTGGAATGCTTTAGGCATCCCAGATTTTAAAAAGACACATTTGTATTACCTACCAGGGAGAGAAACACTAACAACCCTCATTATCATCATGTTTGTTTTCTTTCTAAGTGAACTGATGAGATGGTAATGCAGGCTAAATGCCTTTCCCTTCAACAAGTGTAATTCTGAGTGTGAATTCTTTTTCAGCAAGAAAGCCAAAAAGTAGATCAAGGAAAGTATGAACAAGTTTTGTATTTTAGCTTCACTGTTAAAATATTATAGCTGCAGTTTAATATTTAAAATCTATACACTCCAATTTTCAGGAATCTAGAGTGGAAAGGTTTTCTATGGATTCAATCACTGGCAATTCACTCCATTCATACTATAACCATGAAACATGGGTGACTCTTCCATCCCTAACACATGCTAATTCTTGTAATTACAGAGATTTGGAAGACATTTAATCCATTTCACAAATTATACTTGTCATAGGTTCCTCTTTAACATAGGTTCCTGTTTTCTGGTTGCCATTTAGGATTTATTGTGGTATTCAGTGGTCTAATCAGGCATACCCATTTGTCTCCTGTCTACAGTCACATTTGAATGAAATAGGGCAGGAGTTCTACTGCATAATTTCTGTGTGTTTCTTCTTTTATACTCTAAAAGAAGAAAAAAAGGAAAAATGAGAAACATAAAATCAGGTCACTTGCCAAGAACATATTCTGTTGTCCTGTGCTACATCTTTGTATTTGATATCTCTGAAATTACATTTTTCTTTGATTTGGGACTTTTTTTTTTTTTGCTTTTGCTTTCTGGTATAGGAAAAAGACTGGATTAAACCTCTATATTTTAAGTCTTGAGTTGAATTAAGAAGCTGACTGGTTTGGAGCTCTGCTTTTTATTTCTAAACTTCTAAAGGCTCTAAAGAAAATATATGTTTTGTCCAGTTTGGCAGTCTGAATTTGTATAAATTGTGCATAAATTAAGTTGTGTATTGTTTAAAATGTTGGTTTCATCTGTATGGGGTATGGATCTGCTCTACTCTTAATTGCCATTCCAGGCAGGCATAATCAGTCCTCAAGAATATCTGCCAAAGTTTAGTATCTGTCTTAGGCACACTGACATCTATGGAAAATGTCCCTGTGTGCTGGTTTAAGCTGAAGTAGAGTTAACTTTCTTCATAGAGGCTAGTATGGGGCTATGTTTGGGTTTTGTGCAGAACACAGAGTTGATAATGCAGAGATGTTTTTGTTATTGCTGAGCAGAGCTTACACAGAGTCAAGGCCTTTGCTGCTTTCCATACTGCCACACTGGCAAGGAAGTTGGGGGTGCATGGGAGATTGGGAGGAGACACAGCTGGGACAGGTGACCCAAAACTGACCAAAGGGATATTCCATACCATATGACATCATGTTCAGTATATAAGGTGGGAGGAAGAAGGAGGAAGGGGGGACATCTGGAGTGATGGCATTTGTCTTCCCAAGGAACCGTTATGCGTGATGGGCCCTGCTCTCCTGGAGATGGCTAAACACCTCCTGTCTGTGGGAAGCAGTGAATTAATTCCTTGTTTTGCTTTGCTTGTGTGTGCAGCTTTTGCTTTCTCTATTAAACTGTCTTTATCTCAACCCATGAGTTTTTGTAGCTTTTCCCCTTCTGATTCGCTCCCCCACCCCGTTGGTGGGGGAGTGAGTGAGTGGCTGGGTGGTTCTTGGCTGCTGCTGGGGTTAAACCACGACACCCTGCCCATAGCCGGGTAGGTTTGGAGCTAGATTTTCTTTGAGGTCTCTTCCAACTCAAACCATTCTATGATTCTATCTTGTCAAATAGCACTAGATACACATCTTTAGACAAGTAATTGAGCTGCTGACTTCCATGGGTAATTGGAACTTGAGCACCAAACTCATGTAGAAACCTACCTGAGGACCAGATTATTTCTAACCTATGACTCTACATAAAGAAACATACTTTTTTAGGTGTCTCAAACTTTTATTGAGTCTTTGATGGATGTAATTAGAATACGCGTGTGATTGTCTGGAAACATATGGAATAATTTGTGTGAGGAAATACTGAAAAAATTGAGCAAGGGGATCTTGAAAAGAAAAAAACCCAGAAATCCTGGTTCAACAACTCTTGTAGTGGTTTAAGCCCAGCTGACTGCTAAACTTCATGCAGCTACTCACTCACACCTCCACTAGTGGGACTGAGTGGAGAATAGGAAGGTTAAAGGAGAAAAACTCATGGGCTGAGATAAATACAAAAGCCACTCATGCAGCAAGGCAAACCAAGGAATTCATTCCCCCCTTCCCACTGGAAGGTAGGTGTTCAGCCTTTCCCAGGAAATGAGAGCTCCATCATGTACAATGTATACTTGGGAAGAAAAACACCATTGCTCCCACTTCTTCCTTCTTTTCCCAGCGTTATACACTGAACATTACATCATATGACATGGAATATCCCTTTGGTCAGTTGGGGTAGTCTCTTCCAGCTGTGTCTCCTCCTGACTTCCTACGCACACACAGTCTCCTTGCCAGTGTGGCAGTATAAAATGCAGAAAAGGCCTTTACGCTGTGTAAACACTGCTCAGCAATAACAAAATCTCTATATTATCAACACGGTTCTCAGCACTTTTGAAAACATAGCCCCATACTAGCCACTGTGAAGAAAATTAACTCTACCCAAGCCAAAACCAGCACATCTCTGTATGTGGAACTTGAATTAAATGGTTGTGTTCCTTTAAAGAACATCCCCTTTTTATAGCAAAGAATAAACCCTGTATTGAAATGTGATTCTGCCACCACAGATTTCCTCAGTAACAGCAAAAAGTTGCAGTCAAAAGCAGGTCATTATGCATAGCCAAACAGGCTTTAGGGTTTTTCTGTCTTTTGACAGCAGAAGCATAATGTTCAATTCATCAACAGTCCACCAAGGCCAAGTATTTATACTCCTGGTGCCTTAAATGCCTTATTTCGTGTCTTTAGTGTTCTCCCTAAAAATTCTGAGGAGAACATTATATTATGTATACTTCTCTCATTATACTGAATAATGTGCTAGGTTTAAGAGATACTTTAACTATCCTTGACTTTTATGCAGGTTATCAGTTTAGTAATTAATGCCTTATGCTAAGTCAAATGGCGAACATAATGCTTTATTTTTAAGAAAAGGAATAAAATCATTTTGCACAAAATAACATAGACATTTCTAACACTCTTTGAACATTAAAAAATTACATACATTTTCTTTAGTCAACCTTTCTGCTAGACAAAGGAAAATAAAGAGTACCTTCTACTGAGCAGTTTTACTTATTTACTAGCTTATATGAAACATGCCTTTGTGAATTGCTGTGTCTTCAGATTCTTTGGTAAACACACAATTTAATAAAATTGATGCTGTGTGAAGAGTTTTGGGTTGTTTTTCAGTTTTATGGGACATATTGAAGGCAGCATACTTCAGGGAATGGTGCAGTTTGTCAGATGTCTGTGCATCATGTCTTTAAAGTGATAAGTTATCAATACATTTACAAGTCCCTACATTCTCATTTGTTTTCTTTTGCTGTTTAACCAATGCACAGACCACTGAAGACATAGTTGAGCACTAACTTAAATTTCAGTCTGTAGAGATGTGTGCTAGGTTTAAATCTTCATATTATTAAAAATGATGGTAAGTTTGACAGGTGCTTCCCTGGTAATTTTTTCTGTCATACGAAAGTAGCACAGTATGTCAAGTCTGGTCTTAGCCTACTATTTCTAATCGGTTACGATTAACATCCAGAGTGATTGCAGTCTTTTGTGTGAGAGAAGCCCAGACTAGTTCCACTGTCTCCTGTCCCCAGTTTCTACTGTTTTAAAATATGAAGCCAGAAAATGGTAAGCCAGGATGGCCAGCAGAAGGATAGGCAAGGACCAAGTATACAGTCTGTCATGCAAAAGGGACTGAAGAAGTGAAAGATGACAGCAGTTAATTATAAGAAAGAGGGAGATTAAACCAGTTAACAGCCTGCGCTGGCAAGAGGCAATAAAGGATAGAAGGACAACTGAAGAGGCAACTGAAGGGGTGCAGAAGGGAAAATCTGGTGTAAGTAGTAGTGAAAAGGAAGAGAATGCAATGCCAACATCATTATACACATGGGTTTTAGGACAGTCCATATGGACTCAGAACTGTAAAATAGTAAGTCCTAGAGCAGGTATAGTAAATACTTATTTGTTATTTTGGGAGCACATTTCACTATTTTATTGAATTAAAGCCTATGGGAAAAAAAAAAGTTGCAATAAAAAGGAGCAAATTCCCTAGCTTCTCTACCAGAATAGTTTCACTGGAGACAAAGGCACAGCATTACTCCAGTTACAGAGGGGAGTTAAAATTTTAAATGATAAAGCTGTGGATTTGGAATTATAAACAATATGTTTTCAGAGATATATTAGTGCCAAAAGCCATGCATAGTCATAACCATAATGAGTATCTGCTGGTAATTTAAATGAAAAAATTACATTAAAATACAAAACTTAATGATTTCTTAATGCAAAAATGTCAAAGAGAAAAATTCCAAAAGAGGAAGCATATGATAATGATTATATAAATTATCATAGTTAGCAGCTAGTTTTGGAATGAATGCATATTCCATGTGATATATATTGTTGCAACACAGTTTGTTCAATCAAGTTACTTTCTAATTTTCAAATTTTGAAATGTAATATGTAATTATGTTCTACTTAATATCTTCTATTTAGCAGTTGCTTTAACTAAGGCCAGATGGACTGCAATTAGATTTCAAATGGGAACATTTAGCACTTTCAAAATTAAACTGGTTATTCTAATTCTTCATGAAAGTGATAAAAATAGATATGGGGGATGAACCATGCGAAAGTCTTAGGCAAACCAGAGAACACTTACAAGGGAAAAGGAGGCCCTTTCACTGTTGTTCTCAGAAGAGCTGAAATCTTTAAGAAAATGGAAATTTTCTATTGTGATAGAAGATAAATAAACAGAAGACAAAATAAATACCAGAATATCTTACTTTTTTTTTCCCTCTAAGAGGGACCATCTGTACTGCTTGTGAATTTTTGTAAAATGTGTTAAATGAAACAGAAAATACAGGTACTAGAATGAACAGACCCTGCTTGTGCATTGTTTAAGATGCTTAGAGTCACTGCAGATGAAGTGACCTGGTAGCCCTTTTATATCTTTGATATCCCTGGTAGTGCACATCTGCTAATGAAGCTGATTTCAGAAAATTGGATGGGTGAGAAAGTGGGGAAGCAAAGAAGCAGAGCTCTGTATATTTCTTACATTTGTCATTGTATATACAATTCAGTCTGATTATTATCAACCTTTAGACAGTACTTAATCTATCTTGCTGTTGTTTTACTTTGTCTTTCCAGTCTCCTGGAAATGTATTTTGTCTTTCACTTCTCCCAGAAAGCAATCCAGTTTCCTGGAACTAAACATTTGTTTCATTGTGGTAGATATAGGTGTGTTTAAATTCTTACATTTGTCATTGTATATACAATTCAGTCTGATTATTATCAACCTTTAGACAGTACTTAATCTATCTTGCTGTTGTTTTACTTTGTCTTTCCAGTCTCCTGGAAATGTATTTTGTCTTTCACTTCTCCCAGAAAGCAATCCAGTTTCCTGGAACTAAACATTTGTTTCATTGTGGTAGATATAGGTGTGTTTAAATCTAGATTGTATCATAGAGTCACAGGTGAAAAAAGGATGACAGGTTCGTAAATATAAAAAGAAAAAAAGAAAAAGAAAAAAGAGCAATAGCTTCTCAGGAAGGAAGGTCATGAGAGAAATGGAAATCTAATTGCTCTTTTGGCTGATTTGTTTGTACATATTGTAGTAGAAAAACCACTGGATGGAAAATAGAATATATGCAAAGTGTTGCAATTTGTGAAAATTCACACACGTTTTGGATACTAGTAACATTTCAGAATCTTCAGTCTGAAGAAGGCAAACCCAGCCAAATATTCCTCTATCCAAAGGAACATGCCAACTTTTGACAATAATCTGTATCTATACCTACCCATCTCTATGTGAATATAAAAATGACATTTACAATTGGTTAACTGCGTGTATTTCTTTGTCTAATAAAAATCACGTCATGTTTCATATTTAGAAGCAGATAAGCACTGCTCAAGTTTAAATATTGGACTTCATGCTATGGAAGAATTATATCTGGTTAATTCAGAAGTATTAAGCATTTGGGATTGGAGAGTAGGGATGATGGGTTGTGGAACCAAACCTTGTCAATATATTTCAACTTATCAGTGTTTTACTTGGAAATCTTTTTCACTTCATATTTAGCAAATATTGGTAAGAAACTAACAGTTTTATATTACTTGTAAACAGGTTCAGCCAACCTAACAATGTTCCTTTTTTGGTTTGCTTTTTGCATTTTTTAAGAGTAATACACTATTTTTCAGATATTTGTCTCTTTTAGAAGATTTCCTGACAACAAAGGTATTACACTTGACCAAATAAACAGATTTTTATTTTGCTTAACCTTCAAAAAGCAATACTTCATACTTAATCTGTGATTAAATATCAATTAAGGGAATGGTAAGACCTAAGTAAGGCTGTTTGATTTTAGGTCTTAATTGCTTTACCTCTACTACTCCATATGAAACATAACAATGAACACTGTTAATAATTTTCGGTGTTCACTTCATATGATCCCTGTTTCATGATGTATCTTGAACTCGTTACCCATGTTAATTTTTTCATAACCCATATAATTTAAAACCAGTGAGGCTATCTACATAAGTAACTTTTCTAAATCAAGGTCTGGACTTTTCAGCCAGCTGTAGTTGTATTTCAACATGCCTGAAAAAAACAACTATCCAAATAAACACCCCCTCCCTCCCCCAAAAAAATCATAAGAAGCAAACCCCATTCAATAAAAAAGCATAGAAATCACTAATCAGCTGGTATACTCATGTTGCTTATAAATAAATTTGAGACTGAGTGTCATTGAGTGCTGTGGTTCTCTTCTTATGGCTGCAGCATCCAAATTCTCCCATATCAATTTGTTTTCCCATTTTACATTGGACCATCACTGAACAAGAAATAAGAATGAGTTCACTATATCGATGTGTCCAGAAATTTAACAATATTCATTAATTGCAATGGCTAATGTTTTTTGAATTGCACTTATGTAAATTGAAATAAAATCAAATACTCTAAGACAAAAAAACTTTTCCAAATTGCATACAGATGGCAATTTTTGTTTTTCTCCAGGTGATGTTTTTGAATAATTTTTCAATACTTCTGACATTCAAATGTTTAATTTAATATCCCTCTTTTGTTTAAAACAAAAAACTAAAGGGAAATAAAAATTCCCTTCAGCTATTCAAATACCACAATCCAGGTGGTTTTGAGCTTAATGTATTACTATTAGTAAGTCTCTGGAGTAGTTAAGGGAATAGTTCGTTGTAATAAGTAGAAGAAAAAGTGTACTGTTATGAGGAAACTGTAGAGGAGCAAAGAAATGTAAGGTTGCATACTAATAGAGTTTTGTTTTTACCTTCAATTTATACTGCATAATTGAGGACATCTACTCTTCAAGAAATCAACATTATTATTGCTGTCACATAGGGACTGATCAGCCTTCCAAAAGGCAGAAGTGGAAAGTTAAACATCTTTAAGTTTGGGATTTTTCGCTTTTTTTCTGCTGTGGGATTTGAAACTCTTGAGTTTTTTCATACTAACTGGAGGACTTTTGACCTTCACGAATTAATGAATTATAGATAAAAATGAAATGAGAGGAAAATAGTAAAGATTGTATTGGCTGGAGAGACTATGCAAGTTGTACTTTCAGAGGCATTCCCAGTTGAATATCTAATATTCAAAAGTTCACTTGCTATAAGAAACTATTATGAGTGGCAAAAATTAATGTTCAGGTGATATTTGTGCATAGAATCATACACCATATGAAAAATGATATTTTAGCTATGAATTTATTATTTTAAATTTATTATTTTAATGTGTGAAATGTATACTCTTTGTATAAGATCTAGATGATTACCTATTCCAGGGGTTTTTTTTAACTACTTTACCTGGAGTCTGTGAAAAATAAAATAGCTCCTTTCAAATTAAAAATAGAAAACCCACCAAAACACTCACACGCACAAAACCCCAAACCAAAACAAAAATCCTAACTCAACCCAACCCTACCCAAACCAAACCACCAAAAACCTGTATCCATTTATTTCTTATGACTTGATTACACTTCTCATGACTTGTACCTTAAGCATTTCAGAAAGTAATAACATAGATTGAAAACCTAAATAAACAGAGCAGGCTCATTTATTGCTCAGTTCTGATAATTTCTATTAATTTATGCTAAATTTAATCTCACAGAGAGATTCTCTTAATTTTCATTCTATTTTTTTCTTTTAACATCACTAATATTTTTACATATTTTCCTTTGATATTCATCCAGCATCTTAATCGCAGATTAGTTCCATTTCTTGCCAAGGATTTTCCTTCAGCTTTCAATAAACTTTTCAAAGAAAAATATTGTTTGTCTTGCTATATGGAACTATTTATTCTTCAAGAAATATAAAAATTAGATTAGCTTGTGGATTATAATTGTGATGGTCAGCCTATATCAGTTTCAAACTTGGTAGAATAGCACATTTCTCTGCATGTAATTCCAATTTTCTTAATACCATTTAGCCTGGATGATTTGCAGAACCTTTGCAGATATGCTTGTGAAACTTTGAGCTCAAAGAGTGCGAGTAGATGATTTCATTTTAAGAAAGGATTTTGCAGGAAAGGGTTGGTCTAAGTGGGGGCACAGACAAACAGCTTCAAGACATTTCACTTCAAGCACTTACTACTGACACAGAACCTCAGCCTAGCCATTCATGATGAATGCAGTATCTTGAAGGGTAACAGATCTTATAAAGACAGGAAAAAACTCTGGATGTAGCCACTCTTCCCAGGTAACTCCAGTGGGAAGTTAACACTATCCTCAAAACTGATGCCAGAGGCTGTGTCTGCACTAGCAAGTAGTGCAGCACAACTAGAGTGGACCTATAAAGTGAAATAGTTTATGTGAGGACCAAGAGCCCATGCAATATTAATTTTAGGGATTGTAATGTATGCCAGTTGTAGAGTGATCCCTTGGCTAAGTTCTGCATAGGGGTTGCAGTACACTAGGTGCTCTCCTGAACTGCATTTTCCTGTGTAGTGTCATCTGTGAATAATAAAGTCTTGGCATTCAAAGGCTGTTAAACTGAGAAAGTGAGGGTAACTATGACATTTGTTTTCTACTCTCTATGAAGTGGTTAAAGAGAGGGTGGAATGACTCCAGCCTACTGTAGAAAATTAAAACTGCATGTACACATAACATGGTAAGTCATTTAGATGGGCATTGGATCTAACTGTCTTAAGATCATACTGACTGTATTTCCTAAACAAAGGTCTTTCCTTATGACTAATTTTGCTTCATTATGAGATTATAACTGAGTGACTCGAGAAATCACTTTGCCTTTAATACTGTTGTCACCTCATACATCAGCTAGCAAAAACATCTCTGTATTATCAACAATGTGTTCAGCAAAATCCAAAACGTAGCCCCATACCAGCCGCTATGAACAAAATTAACTCTACTCTAGCCAAAACCATAGGACAATATTCCTTGTAGCTGAAGCCTAAGTGGGTTAAATTCAGTGACAATTTAAAATATAGCTTCTTAAAAAAACCTCCTACATATGTGTGTGAGTAGATATACACATGAATATATAGAGAAATGCATTGGTATTCTATGTGTTTGGTTATTTATATATATATACATAGAAATAAATAAATATA
>NW_008690445.1:0-334 GCF_000695815.1 Acanthisitta chloris | reverse complement strand
GGTGGCACAGGTGAGACAGGTGGGATGGCAGAGGTCAGGTGAGGTGACACAGGTGAGACAGATGAGGTGGCACAGGTGAGATGGGTAGGGTGGCACAGGTGAGATGGGTAGGGTGGCACAGGGAAGATGAGGTAGCACAGGTGAGATAGATGAGGTGGTACAGATGAGCACATGAGCTGGCACAGATGAGATGGGTAGAGTGACACAGGTGTGAGAGATGAAGTGTCTGGCACCGAGCAGGACATGTGACCACAGGTGACAGTGATGCAGGGCTCAGGGTGGCTGGCAAGGATGGGACATGGCACATGTCACCTGTCCCCTGTGAGCTGTGCCC
>NW_008690444.1:0-4538 GCF_000695815.1 Acanthisitta chloris | reverse complement strand
ATATAAAATTATATATTATAAAATATATAAATAGTGAGTTATTTAAATACATTCCTAGTTAAATATCAGACATATTTGCTCTTAATTATTTTGTTTTATCCCACTGAAGCAGTAAGCACTGTGTGCAGTTAGCCCCTTTTCAATAATAAAGACCTTTCAGTGTGCTAACTGTTCCATTCCTGAGTTTGTGAGGACTTATATCAGCATGTCTGAGAACATAGGTGACAATCACCTAAGTGTGATATTAAAACTGATGAACTTTGCACGAAAACACAAGAAAAGCTAGCTGGACATAAAGCCAAACTTTTTTTGAGCCTTTTCTGCATCTTGAAAATCTTCCTGCATAAGAAATGATGGCACACTGCTCTCCCAGTGGGATTTAATGGTGAATCCTGCCTCTGGAGAACAAAAGATAAGCTATGATCACTTGTGTGGAGGAGGATTACTACCCACTTCTTTCCTATAGTTAATTTGTAGAGTTTCCCTTTCAATACATTTAAAAGCATGTTTTCTACAATACAAAGAAGGGGTTTTCCCCCAACTTTTCTTGAAGCTACAACATAAAAATAGAGGCAGATGTTAACTAGAGTCCAATTATTTGAAGCAGAAGTCATTTTTCTCTTTCTGTGTTTGTGTAGTACCTAGCTAATGTGAAGATGACACATGCATGGAAAAAAACAGTAATCTATAGTTCACATAGGCTTTATAAAACTGTAATATGATGACAAGATATGGGTGACCCAGTGACCCAATGTAGATTGCTGTCAGGGACTGGAGGAAAAGTTGTCTGGCTCAAAACAACCAGTTGGGAAAACACTGGGGAGAACAGGTTGAGCTCTGTGTAGGTGGGGGTGGTGGCTGCTCCTCCACAGCCCCTTGAGCCTTAGCAGGTACCTGCAGGTCTGCACTGCGATGGCCTGGGTGACCACATGGCTCTGATGTGAGCCCTGAGGTGGTGGTGGTTGATCATGTGGCCTTGCTGCAAACCCCGAGATGATGCCAAAGCTCCTGACTCTGCCTAAAGCGCAGGTACAACTGTGAGCTCACACTGGGACGGGTCCTGGGCAAAGGGATTGGAAAAAAGGACAGCGAGATGTGCATCTCATGGTGTGCCACTGCCCTGGGTTGGAAGCTGATGAGACCACTCTGGATCCATGGGTGGTGACTATCTACCTCTCTTTCTCATCTATTTTTCTCTTTTTCTCTCTACTTTTTGCTTTTTCTCTCTTCTTTTCTCCTTTGCAACATATTAAGTTACAAGCCACACTGAGTAGTATCCCCTTAAGTACTTGCTAAGTTCTGTGCTCAGTGCCCAGCTAAGGGCTTTGTTCTCTCAAGGTATGCAGAGTTAAAGTTTGCATGGAATGTTTGAATGCTGTGAAGTTTACTGATTCTCCTTTTGCGAAGTGTCTTTTTCCACACAGGTAACCCAAAGCTCCTAAGTAAAAACAATTTGGTTTTGAATCTCCTGAGAAATGAGGGTTTTTTCCTCTGCACTGCCCAGAGTAATTCAAAATTACCTTCCCCTCAGCTCGCATAGTGGACAGTTGCGTTAGATGAAAGGTCTGAATATCCCAGTATGTGGTGCCTGAAAATGCCTGTAGTACAAAGAGACAGTTTATAAGAAAGTATATTGGTGTCTTTGACTTCAGGTTGCTGCCCTCTTGCCTATCCTTGATTTTCTTGCTCTGTCTGCTCTGTAAAACAGTTGGAAGAAAGAGAGAGAAGCAGGTGACAAAATTAAGTGGTTGGTTAGATGAAAGGTCTGAATATCCCAGTATGTGGTGCCTGAAAATGCCTGTAGTACAAAGAGACAGTTTATAAGAAAGTATATTGGTGTCTTTGACTTCAGGTTGCTGCCCTCTTGCCTATCCTTGATTTTCTTGCTCTGTCTGCTCTGTAAAACAGTTGGAAGAAAGAGAGAGAAGCAGGTGACAAAATTAAGTGGTTGGTTTAACCATAAGCTTCTCCTTATCCTTTTGCTGTTCCTTAAGGTAAGGCCTAGAGAATCAGGTGTGGAATATGAGTACACCTGCCTTTTTTTTTTGTGACTTTAACCTAACTACTGTATGATCTAGTGATTTACTAAGAGCTCTAGTTTCTGGACTTAAATGAATTGGTAAGGAAATCTATATCTTTTAGTAATTTTCTTTGACTTGAGATTGTGGGAAGAAAATTAATTCAAACCTAGGAGTATTTTTAAAGTGCAAAGCCTAAAAGACAAATAAAAATGCAAGATTTATTGGTCTTTTTCTTCACCTTGTAAATTTTGGGAGCAGAAAATTTTTTTTATTTTTCTTTTTAGTACTTGCAAGAGGAGTATATTTTCTCTTTTTGGAATCTGCCTCTCCCCTCTCACCTATGTGAGTTGGTAGAGAATGATTGGAAAAACTGGAAAAAGTTAGTTGGAAGAAATTTTAGAAAATTCAAAGTGAAGAGTAAGTAAAGTAAAGTAAGTAAAAAGTAAAAGCAAAAAAATTAGGGAAAAGATTTTCATGACTAAATAGATACCTGTATGTGTGCAAGGTAAAGCAAGGAACGTCTGTATATCACAGGGTAATGCAATGCAGAAAGATGTGAAATCACACTTAAGAATCTAACACTTTAGACCCCATAGCACAGAGTTCACCATGGGGTAATCTACTCTGGGAAAAAGTTAAATGACTTAGCCAAGGCTGAATGGTGTATTTCTGCACTGCTCTGCAACACAGGCATTTGTAGACTATAATGTTCTGATTTGGTTATGAGGCCTTTATTTGTACAAATTAGACCTCATTTTATGCATGTGTTCTCTGGCTGACATTGATGGCCCCAGTCTGAGTTGCCATGCTGCAATTGTATATGAAAATGTCAGTGCATAGCCTGAACCCTCCCACCTTGTCTGTTTTATTTGAAGAGGTTTTTGACTAGCTGTCACTAAGGGCTAGCACAGCAGACTTCAACATGAATTTCCAAACCTCAAGTTGCACTGTTACTTGCCTACATTGAGAAGTTATCAATTAGGTTTTGGTCCTGACTGTCATGAAACTGAATATTATTGTTCTAGTGGCATTATCCTGAAGTTTTGGAACAACTGAGGCAATTTTTAGTTGAAATTCTTGGCTGAGGTTTGGAAGTGTGAAACGCATGGGGACTTGCAGGGGAAGGATACCTGAACAGTTATTTTTATTTCAGGTACAACATGGATCTTCTGTCTAAGCTTGTCCTGTAGCTCCATGCTGCAGGTCAGGCATAGGTACTAAAGTAAGCTGTACTAGAAGCCCTTGTACACACCAATGTTACATAAATATGAGTAAGTAAGAACTGCAGATCTGGTCAAAAATTTCCATGGATCTGTAGCTGCTGTTGTGGTCACCTCAACATCTGTGACAAGAATTTAGATTTGACACATCCTTGGGTTGCCAAAAAAAGCAGAGTGAGTGTGAAGCAAGACAAATCTAGAGGCAGCTAAAAAAACAGAAGTCTTGTCTGGTTGTTTACTGAAGCTGGGAGTTCAATCCAATGATTCCTAGTACCAGAGTTTTCTGATTTGGTGTTCCAGTTTGTTGGACAATGGTTTGTCAATGTTACCTGTATTCATTTACCCACTTTCAAACTTTCCTGGTTTAAACAGAAAACATATATTAAGACAAACCTTTTGGGATAAGATCTGAGAATGATGAATGCTCACCATTCCTTTGTTACACAAAAAAGGGGAGGGATTGGTGAAAGCACTGCAAATTATAAGCAAGACTCGAGCCTCTATTCCTTGCACTAGTGACCTTCATGTTTGTTGGTTTTGAAGGAGAAATTTGTAGTGTGCAGTTCCCTTTCTTTACAGTAGGAATAATGTAGCTTTTCCTACCTAATAGCCATGTTTGGATAATTGCTGAGATGCCACAGTGAAGTGTCACCTCAGAGAAATTATGACAAATAATTTACAAGTCCTGAAGATACATTATTACCAACTGAGAAATAGCAATTATTTTAAAAATACTAGGGCTTATCATTTTAATGCCATGTAAAAATCCTGTACTTTCCCCTGTTACAGGCATACTCAAGATATTTTTCATAAGGTATTTGCAATAATATCAGTTCAAAGCTGCTCTTCTCTGGCAGGCATGAGTAGCCAAGATTGTCACACAAATTTCTTCCCTCTGCTCACCACCTTGTTTGGGATGCAACATTTTACCAAGGGTACATCAAGAACATTTGATCATATGCAGTTTCCCATATCAAATGGGTTAGCAGTGACACAGGAGCTGTTGAGTTTTAGCTTCAAGATTTAAAAATAATTTCCAGTCTCCTAGAGTTAACTTCAACAGATAACCGACTGCTTAATGAAATGTTGTCAGGGTAGATACAGCTTTGCATTTCAACATAAGGGGAAAGTGTAAGTTAAATCACTTACTACCATGATAGCTTCCATGTACTTATCTAGAGTAATGGGTAGAAAGCTGACCTGGATGTTCTGATAAAGGGACTATACTTCTTGTATGTTTGCTGAGTTAGTGTGGGGTGGTTTTTTGCTTTTTGGTTGGTTTTGGGGTTTTTCTTGA
>NW_008690443.1:0-633 GCF_000695815.1 Acanthisitta chloris | reverse complement strand
AGTCACCTCACCATGGGACAAGGCGATCAGGATCACTGGGGGTATGTGTCATGTATGGGTCCTTGACAATGACTCTCCCGAACCTAATCCAAACATACATGTCACAGGAAAACAAGAAGTATATAACTATGTTCTATCTCTTGAGAAAACTTTAGCTCGGCTCCGGAGCACTCTCGTGTGGAACAGGCTGCTAGCCCTCGAGAATCCAGTTCTTTCCAAGAGACAAAATGTACATTAAAACTTGGAATGAAGAACCCTTAAAGGAGAAGTGGAGTGGACCCCATCAAGTGCTGCTGACCACTTTTACAGCAGTCAAGGTAGCTGGAGTGAATCCCTGGATACATTACACATGAGTGAAGAAAGTCTGTCCGAAACTATGGACTGCACAACCCCTGGGACCAGTGAAACTGCAGATAAGACATGTGTCTTATCTGTGCTGAGCTGGGATGGGATGTGGAGGGACGGGATGTGCGGAGCGTGCTTGGCTGTACCCTCTGTGCCGCTGTGCTGGGATGTGGAACTATGGAGTGCGGAGGGATGGAATGCGGAGGGACGGGGTGTGTGAGGGCGCTCGGCTGTCCCCGCTGTGCCGGGATGCGGAGTGTCGGGATGCGGGTGCCGGGATGCGGAGGG
>NW_008690442.1:0-504 GCF_000695815.1 Acanthisitta chloris | reverse complement strand
GCCCTATGGGTCCCATCGTGGCCCATGAGATCTCATCCAACTCTGTAGGGTCCTACTCTGCATTTTGGGGGGTGATCATCCCCCATAGGGTCCAATCCTGCCCTATGGGTCCCATCGTGGCCCATGAGATCTCATCCAACTCTGTAGGGTCCTACTCTGCATTTTGGGGGGTGATCATCCCCCATAGGGTCCAATCCTGCCCTATGGGTCCCATCGTGGCCCATGAGATCTCATCCAACTCTGTAGGGTCCTACTCTGCATTTTGGGGGGTGATCATCCCCCATAGGGTCCAACCCTGCCCGATGGGTCCCATCCTGCCCTATAGGGTCCTATCCTGTCCCCTGCAGCATTCGCCGTGTTTCTGGAGGGTCCCATCCTGCCCTGGAGGGCTGGGAGAGGCAGCTGGAGGCAGGACAGGAGCAGGGACGGACACTCACCGCGTGCCAAACGGCAGAGCCAGGAGATAAAAATACCCGTGGGAGCTCTGCCGACGGAAGTGGAGGT
>NW_008690441.1:0-12071 GCF_000695815.1 Acanthisitta chloris | reverse complement strand
CCCGTACACAGCCGTCCCGGGGCCCACTCGGCCCCGGCCCCGTACGCAGTGGACAAACCGGAGTGTATCAGAAAAAAAGCCCTTAAGCAAAATGAACAGGATAACAAGTACTAAAAGTGTCACTGGGACTCCAATCCCTGGAGGGACTGTTGCATTTCACTGCACAAGGTGCAACCAAAATTTCATCAAATGTCTCTGCCCACTTTGGAGGCAGATCCCAGGTATTCATGGCTCTTTATTCTCTCCCCCTAACCCTGCTTATGGATTCATAGCTTTTTGCAGCAGAACAAAACCCAAACGCCTTGCTTTGAAACTCGACTAAGCCAAAAACCACAGACCAAGAGACTCTATTAGCACTTTACCCATGTAATACCAACCAACAGAACCCCCATCAGGTCAAGACAATCCATTTTCATTCAATAAGTTTTCAGATATATTTTTTTAACCCCTAACTGCACAAGCTAATCTTTTGTCTAAAGCCATAGTCAAACCCTGCTGTGGATAAGCAGCTTGTTTGTTGATGAGAGCACAAGCATCATCCAAACCGGGGTAAATTATAGAAAACATTCTGAAGCATCCTGTAAGTATTTAAAATATGCCAGCTAAAGGATGCTGTGTAAGAAATAAACTTCAAAGACTCAAGATAAACAAAAATACATTCATATCCTAAACATCCAGCAGATCTGCCACCCCACAGAACAGGCACACTCAGCAGTCGTCCTGTGTGCTAACATCACCCACACGCTCACATTAACTGCAACACGAAGAAAACCTTATCATTAACTGCAGGTTTTATGGCTTGCAAGCTGCACCAGCAACCAAGTGTTCTACAGTTCTCAAGGAATTTCTTAGACTTGCAAATGCTTAATGTTTTTAAGTTATGTGTACTTAGCTGCTAAGTTCATAAAACTGCAAGCTTTTCCTGTTTTGTCAAGTCTTGACACAGCCCCCCCATCACCCTGCAGTACGGAGAGTCTCAGACTCTCACCCTGCTGTTTGCCTGCATGCAGGTGTATGTCTGCTTCCACCAATTTCAGAACTTAAGTTACCCTGAAGGACCATTGCAATTTATCTTTGTGAATTCTCACATGAAGCTCGTTTATTAGATAGCAACTGCTAATATTTGATATTCACCACAATCCTTGACAAGTCTCAGCATCTAGAAGTCAAGTGACTTCCCCAGTCTCTCTGGCAGCCCCAGAGGGCTCTCTCAGAGCTGGAGCCTGAGCTACTGTCTGCACCCACAGCCAGCTGGCACTCAGAACCTCCCCAACTAGAATAAAACCCAGAATGGCAAGTGATGCAGGATGAGGAGGCCTATTCCATCTCCCTGTACTAAGCGGGCAAGTATTGCCAAAATTCCTAAGAACCAAAATGAGACCAACAGCATTCAAGCCTACAGTAGGACCAGTAGGTCTGAAAATAAGGATATAAATAAGGGGAACAAGATCTACATTTGCTCTGACAACACCTATGGCTGACACCAGAAATTAGCCACCTCATTTGAGAGTCTACTGTCATTAAAAGAAAACATAGCACACGCATCCTTTGAAAATTGCAAAGGCTCCTGAAACTCATTTGGGCACCCTGAGAACACATCGGAGGAAAGATCAGCCCTCCTGCCACCTGCAGCTGTGTATCAGCAGGGTGAAAGCAACAAAAGAAGTGGAGTTTTATGGGACAACCCTAGACAGGAATACCTGAATCACGGCTTTTCAGTGGGCAACATCACCCATCCTCTCCCCCTCCTTCACAGCAAGCATAAGCTAAAGTCTTCAAAACCTACGAATTTCCAGAGTCCAGCAGGTAATGCCCCTGGCTGCATGACATTCGTGCTCAATTTCTATTGCCAAAACAGTCTCCACCTTCACCTCAGAGCATGGAGGGAGGCCAGGAGAAAGCCCATAGGATCAGGCAGGTTTCAAGGGAAAGGAGGCTGTCAGTAGTACCTCTGCCACCCCAGCGCTCTCACCTTTCAAATGGAAATAATCCTTCCCCATGACGGCAGACCTCAATTCCCACCCTCTGGCTTTCCTCCTTCCCAGTTTCATTTGGATGAAGGCAGATTTCTTCTAGCATTCAGCTCTACAAGTCCTGTTTTACATCAAGGATTTCCTATTATTTCACACAAGTTGCTGCATTATTTACTGGTTTAAAATTTATTGTTATGTAATCCCATCAAATGTGCTTTTGATCGTAGGCAATGAAGGGAAAAGTCTGATAATGAAAGAACAGTACACACTTTAACATCAACAATTATTTAAAACTGTTAGTAATTATCCTTTATTTTTAGTAACCACATTTAACTCTTTGTCCTCTTGGGAACCAAACATTATAGCAGGGCTATGACCAATTTTACTCTTACTAATTTGTAAGATCTTTTCTTGTAATACAGTGTCTAGGACAAGACCCAACATTCAGCCCAACATCTAGGGCCTGTTCTTAGCTACTTTTCCACAATGAAATAAAATTTTGGATCATTACAGAAAATAGGATTTATATATTGATTACTTCAGTTAACTATTTTTTGCTTTTACTGACTTTTTTTTCCAGCAGACATTGCTAGCATTGGCATGCCTTGCTGTTGTCATGGCAATGAAAGCAGTCTATATGGTTTGGGATGTAACTCAGAAATAATTTTATACAGAAATAGGACAACAATGAGAATAATGGACATTGGATGTTTCTGTGCTGCCAGTTAATAAATGGTCAATAGGAAAAAAAGAAAGATCCCAAATCATTAACAAAAGATACTGAACATAAGCTCCTTGACTGGATACAAGACATCAGATTGTTACTTGAGACCCTGTCTTGCGATTAGGGCTGTGTGGGTAAAGCTTTGTCACTTCTGAGTGTTACTAAAATCATAGTGATCTACTCGGGCAGTTACTTAACCAGACAAGGACCCAGATTTGCCCAAGCAAGTGCTGCTCTTAGTGTTCAGAAGTATATGAGGAGTATATGAGGACGAATATTGCATATTTGTCCCAATAAAAAAGGTCTTGAAACAGTCATCTCTCTGTGAGGGCTCATTCAAAGGCAAGGCACTTCTCATGGCCAACCAGTTCATAATTGTACTTGAGGCAAAAGAGAAATATTTTAGAGAGGCAAGTTTGCCAATTAAAAGATGAGGAAAGAAGCTTATGTCAGTCACCGATCAGGTGTGGAAGAAGCAGTTGCAAACACCAAGAGACATGACTAAGGCCAGCCCACACCAGTCTAGGAAGTGTCTGGAAAAATCGATTGCTAAGCTGAAAATACCATTCATCTCTATCATGTTGCTCATCACATCACTAGCTCTTTTCCTGTGGATCCAAGGTATATGATGGGAGCTGTTATTACATCATTTGCCTGTGCAGAGATGCCAAATGTGCAGGCGTTGAAATATATTCGTCTGTTTCAGTCCCTAATTTCACCTTCTGACTCACGTTCTGGAGTGGCAGTTCTCCTGTTCATATCGAGCTGAGCCATGCTGTTATGTATGAGAAAGCAATCTAAAGCCACATCCACACAGCCAGCTGGCTCTCACCCCAGTACAAATCACCACTGCCACATAATCAGCAGTTTCACAGCTCAGGACTGCAGGTGGTTGTGTCATTTCCTTTCTTCTACTGTTGGACCCAACACACTGCAAAATGCAGAGCAGGAACCAGTCTGAAGTAACCTCAAATTTAATTCGCTCCATCGCCATCTCTCCCTTTCTTCACCTAGCTGGTAACCTTTCCACTGTGTCACTCAGACTAGCTTTGTATCTGTATTCTGCACCTCAAAACTGCCCTCAGCCAGACCAAAACAGGAAACATGCCCGAGAACAAACGGGGAAAAACACATGGGGAACAAGAAGGGTTTGTACTGGGAGACAGCGAATGAGAATAGACACAGCGAAGCGAATGAGAATAGACAGTGGAAAATAAAAGGATTATGCGCAAACAACTGAGTAACAACTAAATCCATACACAAGACTAGTTCCAAACTGCTCTGAGCACATGTAGCAAGCAGGATATTAGAATTTGGAAAGGATTAGTAATTCCCATTGGCTCAGTATGGTAACAGCCAGCACACAGCTAAAGTGCAGCTCAAATATTGTGCCCTTAGAATAACTAGTGGAAAATAAAAGGATTATGCGCAAACAACTGAGTAACAACTAAATCCATACACAAGACTAGTTCCAAACTGCTCTGAGCACATGTAGCAAGCAGGATATTAGAATTTGGAAAGGATTAGTAATTCCCATTGGCTCAGTATGGTAACAGCCAGCACACAGCTAAAGTGCAGCTCAAATATTGTGCCCTTAGAATAACTATATGCATAAAGACACTGGAAAGAGCCAATGAATTAGAATGGTCAATGGTCAAAGTACTGTTTGCAGGATTGCCACTCCCCAGCTGTACCCTAACCTGCTGTTCACAATACCTTAGGGACTTATGAGTGAGTTTTGGTGCTCTGCTCTCTCTTAAACCCCCGTTACTCAATCCTGTAGTTTGTCCCCACCTCCTATCCCTTTAGCAACACAGTTAGGAAGAGAATGGTACCTATCACATTTGCTTCCCCCCTAGCCCACAAGGCTTTTCTGCTCTGGGAGCAAGACCTTTGAATGGAAACACAGAGGAGAGGCCACATGGAGCTCTAATATCACCTTTGTGCTTACTGTTGGAGCACACAGCTGCAAATAGGCTGAGACTGGCTGTCCCTTTGCATTTCAAGGGGAGAGGTTATCCAGCTACCATGGCCCTGGAGCAGCAGAAGCAAACAGACTGGTTAGTCTTGGCAGGACACAGGGACACGTACCAGAGGTCTGCCAAGTGTAATGTGCCTGTACACATTAACTTGATGCACAGTAAACTCACAGCGCTTCCAAACAGGAGTACCCACAGGACTGCACATGTCAATATTTACAAAGAGTTGCATCATATGAAACTGGACCTGGTAGCCTGGGCTGTTTCGAGCAAGCACTGATATTCTGGTTTGCTTCAATGAAACTCAGGAGGGGTGAAAAATTTAAGAAATAAAGATTAAAATGTATGCAGTCATAAGCACAGCACTGATCCTGTCTCCATTTCCATGAGGAAAAAAACCCCTTTACCTAGAGGGCTTTGGTTAGGCAAAAAACTTCCTGTTTCTCACTGAGACCATGTGACCTTGAGTAAGCCCCTTCCTATTAATTCCTCTCTGAAACAGGCACATGCTTCTAGCTGGATGTATAACTTGCTTTCAGATTTCAAGTCTTTTTGTAAAAATGCAAAATATTACTATCCTTTACCACAACATCCATGTAAAAGCCTATGCATGATTTCTTGCATCAGAATACATAATTAATTTTATAAAAGTCATTAATATTAGGCCTAGGAAAAGAAACATTTCTTTATAGTTGAATGTTTAATTTTTCTTTGTAGAATACAAAAGCATAAAAATGGTAAAAGCTGTCCTCAAAGCTACCAACATGCAAAACTGTGGTTACACACAGTACTCGGGCGACTGTGCCACGCGAAGCCCGACAGCCTGAAAGATGCTGTAACACATCTTGTCTCTACAGCATATTCTAAACCATTCTTTAGCAGTTTTATGGTGTCTTTTCCCATTTTTATCTAGACCATTCCTCAGATTAAAAAAAAAAGTCTTTTTAGAGGAAAAACCCCACAACTCTATTTTTGTCCCAGAATTCTTCTTTCTGAACTTGAGCTACAAAAGCAATCAATTTTTCTTGAGTTTATCATCTTTTACAACTCTAACAGCTACGTCACTTCCTTGCTCATGCTGCATTCCACCATCTCACTATTTTTCCCGTCTTCTATTAGGTATTAGCCTAGTCCTCTAACTGGTACTTTTTTAACTGACTTTTCTTTGGCTTCTGTCAGTTCATTGATATTAACTGGAAGTGAATATTCTGTCTGTTGTCTGAAAGCTGTACAATGCAGAATTATCCTTCTGCTTTTGTGCATCAATGACTACTCTGTAAGGCTAAGAGCAGTTTTTCTCTTCCCATTGTTTTCACATTTCCTCTCATGCCATTTGTTCTTGCATTCAATTTTTTCCAGCAAGCACCACAACACAAATAATACCCTCCTGCATCTTTCACTTTGAAATCTCACAATAAATATCTTCTGAAGTTAGAAACTATTACAGTATGAATTATTTCAAGAATTCAGAATCAAGTATTCTTGAGATACCTGAAAAGCCTCAGGCAGGCACCCGAGGAGGTGAGAACTCACTCAAGACATGCATCATCAACTCACGGCGAAGACCTTTACTAATACTGGGCATAACATAACGACTAAACCACACTCTTCTGTCATGTATGTTTTGTAATCAAAGGCTTTGAGATCCGGTCTTACTTCGTAATGAAACACGGGTTTTTGTCCTCACTCATCATCTTTTAGAAGAAATTGCATTTAAGTCTGAGCAAATAACTCCGGGTTTGCCATACTTTTAGGGGCAGTGACAACTCCCTATGCCCAGCCAGAACACTGCATGCAGCCACACCACAGTGCCTGCCTTCCCCTTCCTGAGTTTACTGCAGTGTCTGCTGTGCAAAGCAGCTCTTTTTGTCACTCTAAACCTGTTTGGGTCAGGGGCACTTGCCTCAGCACAGTCCCAGAATGACTATGTGCTTCATGTCTTCTGTCATTTGGCGCATTATGGTCCTAGGCCTAGATATATTTATCTTAATTACTGCATATCATCTTGGGTTGGTTTCATGAGTTTCTAAGCAGCCTGAGAAAGACACTGGTACTAACCAAGGCCAAGAGAAAGAACATTTCAGCCACCTCTTAATAATACTTAATAATGGCTTCGACTCCCTGAGAGAGTTAACAACATTCAGAATTGGTTATCTGCCTTAGCAGCCCCAAATCCATGTACTGAGGTCCCACAGGGACAGCACCTCTTACACCCTGCGCCGGGGCCCGGGGCGGGCGCAGCGCGGCACCCATTGCCATGGGAGGTGGGACCACCCGATCGCCACCCGCAGCGCAGGGAGCGGGACCAGGGGCAGTTACAGCCATTTGGGACTGTGTGTTCCATCAGCTGGCCAGGAGAGCCTCGCTGAGCTCCCTTGATGCTCAGGTGGGAGACATCAACAAAGCTGTTAAGACAACCCATTTTGAAAAGTGCCTTTGGTCCCACACAACACAACAACAGGGAGTTTCACTGAGTCTTCCACGAGGGAGTGGAAGAGCATCTAATTCTTTTCACAGATGTTCCCTGATATCTGGGTCAGGAGTCAAGAACATAGCCCAAACCCTGCTGGGACTGCTCAGCAAGTCCTCTTTAGGCCTTTAGTCAGCCTTCTGGAGCCCAAAGGATTCCCTCAAAAACAATCATTCCTGTTATCTGGTTGACCTGAAAGCCTCATAGTTGGAAGCCTCCTGTCAGTACCATTTGGAGTGATAAGAGTTTTAGCACTCAGCTTGTCTCTTCCAGGCTGCATTTTGCAGAAGTGGCAACAGAAGGAGAAGGAAACATTGCATCTACCACAGCCTCAGAAAAGTATCTGCCAGTTGCAGATAAATAACATCTTGTAGATAGGGAGTATCTTTTGTCAGCTGCTTCCCCTTAAAAGTATTGTCCATTTCATAGCATTTTTAGGGGGCAAAGAAGGTGTCTCCCTAATAATCACCACTTCAAACAAAGGCATAAAGCTGCTTCGGCTCACCCGAGATGCACAGCACAGCTCCTAACAGCTATCAGCAACCCCCAGAACTCAGCCCTCTGATTTTCAGCTTGTCAGCAAAGCCACTAACAAGGCCAGGTCAGTCATCTCCCTAAAATCCACCTGCACAGGACTGCTGAGCAGTGCCTCCAAAGTGACACTGTTCTGCCAGTCTGTCAAAGCTCCTGCAGATCACACCGCTAATTAAAGAGCAGGAATCCCCTCAGATGTGAGCAGTGACAACAGCAGCCAAGGGAGAAGCAGACACTTCAGCTCCCAGCAGGTCCCAAGGGTTTTAGTTCGGGCTCATCAGCCAAATTCCTGAAGCTGAGGCACTGCAGACTGCCAGGCAGGCTCGGCAGCACAGAGCCTGTCCCACAGTCCTGTCCCCACCTCGCAGGCACCATTGCCATTTTTGTGACTTTCAGGTATTGCTGTTTTTATTTCAGGTTGAAGTTGACAGAAGAGACTTTAATTGCCCTCTTCTGTTAACAGAAGAGTTTTCCAGCAGCAAGTAGATTCAGTGGTGTTGACAGCATAGAGTAAAATGTTTGGAAGTGTGGTAGTCAAGGCAGACCTCAGTAACAGAGATGAATATTATACTTAGTAGAGCGAATCATGGTAGTTAAAAACAAACTTAGTGACAAAGATAAATATTATCCACCTGCATGTATTTGTCTGATTAATAGGCGACAGAGACGAATATTATGTTTAGTAGAGCAACGCGAACTTGTATGTACTTGCAGATCCATCTGCACATATCTGCTTGATTAATAGATTATTATTTGCCTGATTAATAGATTATTATTATAAGATTTTGAAACTATGTTTGGGGGGACCATAACAACGATCAAAGGGAACTTGAAGTTATGCCTAGGGAGGATTGTAACAATAATCAAAAGCAACTGGGATCCAAGCTTGGGTGAAATCAATAGAATAATAGTAATGTAATGATTAATCTATGGTTATGTAAGAGAAAAGTATAAAATGTCTCCATCTCAGATCCATGTCGGAGTCAGATTTGGGTCTGTACCCCGACTCCCAGAGCTCTTCAATAAAAGCACCCATAGAATCATTCAGTGATTATGTGTTTTCTACGCTAACAGTGTGAGCAAAGCCTGACTGGTCTACCTTTAACACTGGACATAAATTGCTTGCACAGATAGTTCTAAACTTAGACAAGTGGGTTAGACATGACACCCAGTGGTGAAACAACCCATGTGTTTCTTTGGCCCATGTGTTACCTGAACCTCTCAAAAACGAAACTCATCCCATTAAGTTTTACTTCAATCAGTGAAGCCGAAGCCAATGCCATCAATCAGAATAAATATTACATTCACCATCATCAACAGAAAAAATTCTCAGTCACATTTCTAACAGTCTGTAGCCTCTTGATTTTCAAAACAAGCAGATCAAACATCTGGAATTCTCCCAGTGCAACTTTTTGAAGAAATAAACAGGCAGTGTTTCTTGAAATGAAAAAACTGGGTGGAAGTACAGCTCGGGGTGAGGAGAACAAGGCAAGAAATCTGCTTCAAAAGCAAGACAGTAAGAAAGGAACCCATGTGGTCTTGAAAACATACTCCAGGTTTGGCAATTTAGAAAAGTGTACTAGCACATTAATCTTCGTTCTGTTCCCTAAAGATTTTTTCAGAGGTCTTTTCCTTCCAGATGCTCTTACAGAGGTCACTGCTGTTTCTCAAGTGATTTAGGTACTGCTATCCCTGTCCCATCTGCCCCAAACCATATATTCCTAAGTAGAACATATCCATTGAACTTAGATTTTCTTCCTCCTTGGCACTTACGCTGCAAAAACAAACTTTTCATAAAAGCGGCATCATTTTTTTCCACAGTATTTCATGACAAGTGCAAGCTGGCAGATTTCCCTCAACGAACATGTGGATCTTCTTGATAAAGCTATCTCCAGCACTTGGTCTGTGCTATGGTGTGCAGTCTGTGTCACCTCAGGTGCATCCCACCCAAGTTTGGCAGGCTCTGAGAACTCTTCCACTAAAACAAAACAGCAATTTTGAGATGTGCTAATGTTCAATGCCCTTGGAGTGATTCTATAATTATTAATTAGCATATCCAACAAGCTGCCTACCCTCTATAGGGCATTAAATCCCCATGAAACAGACACTGAAGACCAAGGACATAGTACACCGGGTTAAGCAAAACAGCTGGAGGTCTTTTTAGTGCCATTAAAAAAAAAAAAGGCTTTTCAATGGCTTTTCATAGCTTTCAAATCATTCTAAATGTGATAGAAAAACACTTCCATAACGACTAATGGACCCTAGATGACTCATGGAATAAAAACCACATATCTGAAACCTAACTCTTCAGGGGTTCTTTCCTTCAGTGCTGCGCTGGACTGTGGGAAAGTGTCCAGCTATGCAGGCAGCCCTGAACTGCCACCTGGAATCAGGCACCAGCCTCCTCCTGTGGGGCTGGCCAGGTCTGTCATTCACCACAGCTACCAGAGGTGCTGCTGCCTCTGTTTGCAGGGCCTGGAGGCTGCACAGAGCACAGGTCACCGCAGTGATAAGGGCTCTGGGCTGTGAAGACGTCAGATCTCCGGCAGCCACGAGCCACACAAGAAACACTTCGGTATTTCAGCTAAAATGCATTGGAAGGACATACCACTGCAAGCTAAAAGGCCTCAGCTTTCAAAGCAAAACAAGGTCACACCAATTGATCCCAAGCATTGAGACCCAGGAAATCGGTTCTGGAATGTAGCTACTAGCTAACTAGGAACAGAAATTACTGGAAGGAAACGAGCGGCTCCTGCTCCCCAGAGCAGAAGCTGAAGGACAGAACTGGTTCAACTTCACTGCATGCAGCTATGAGACATCTCTGCAGGCAGTAAACACAGTTCTCCTCCTGTAAGCAGCATTGCCCAGGTTCCTCTGACTGCAGGCTGAACAAAGCTCTACCCACCAACTGCGGCTAAAGCTGTGCGACTCAGCTCCACACGCGTCTGCTGTTTTCTTGCCGTGCGTAACACCAGGATACACTCTTCAAGAAAATCATAAATTGCCTTACATGCTCTAGAAAGTGCAAAACTGGAGATCTAAGTAATCTTTTACAGTTGTCCTGCTAACTGATCCATCATTTCATTTACCATGGTCCTATTTACAACGTAATTATCGTGAGTCTACAGTAAGCCATATGTTCTCCTGTATAAAATCTTTCTTCCAACATCACGTGTGTCAAATGGAATAGCTCTATGAATTCAGTCTTCAAGACAAAAAGAAAGAATCACAAACAAATTTAGGCCAGTATTTGCATAACAGCACATGCCTGGGCCACATTCACAAGTCTGCTAATTAGGAGGGTCTACTCCTGGCCCTGGCATGACAGACCATGGTTGGTAAGTGATCTGGCCCCACTAACTGGCTTTGGATCTACTTCAACTACACAGCTGCCTGCTCGATGACATTCCACATGTTCTACAGGTTCCTATAGGATTTCTTGCCAGCAGAATAACCAAAGAGCAAGAAAGGATCTGGAAACTAATTCACTTATTTGCTTCATACAAGTTTGAACAGGGGCACAGGTACACACTGTGCAGGGGACACTGCATTGCCTTCTTCTGCCAATAGCTTACAGAGTGTTCCTGTGCCACACTGAGAAAAGCCTTTCTTCTTCCTTTGGTCCAGGTGCCTGTGTGGGGAAATGGAGCCCTCCTGATGACAGAGTAGCATTATGTATTCCCAGCGTTTCATGACCGTGGGCTTTGAGCCATTCACATTTCAAAGTCAGACTTTGCTTGTTGCAGACTTTTGAGGACTATATACTGCAGCTTTTAAAGGCCCAGCAGGAACCAAGACAAGCACTGAGGCCAGAACTCCTTCCTTACATTGTACTCTGTTCCTTGAATTGCATGACTAGGACTAAACTTCATTTAGCGTTTCCTGTCCTTCGTTAACTGAGAGACCGATCTAAAGATTAGAAAGGCTTTTCCATTTATCAAAACAAATCTAATTAAATTTTAATTTCACCCCAATACATTACAACATATTTTAAGTATCTTAAATCTTTTGACTGTGAAGTAAAAGGCAACTGGATTACTTAAAAGCTTCTCCCCCTCCAGTTGTTATAATGAGACAATTTACACACACTACTACAGAATACTTCAATCTATCATTTTTTAACAAAGCATTGTACGTAGCTCTTGAGGCTCATCCTCTGGGGGAAAAAATGTACTTTAGGAAGTACCGATGTGACACAATTTTTCTTACTTTTTGTTGAGTGGATACATCCCACCCTAAAAAGGCCACGATCGAGCACAGTCCAGGTAGGATAGGGAAACGTTACCCCTCTGAGTCTGATGGTCACAATGCAGCAAACGGCTACAAAACCTTAACGCTCAGCGACAGTCGCTGCACCTCACCCCCCAAAAACACAGCGAACCACACCAGCA
>NW_008690440.1:0-14510 GCF_000695815.1 Acanthisitta chloris | reverse complement strand
TTCCTGCCTCTTTAAACTGCCAGTGAACTCCAGATTTCGTTATCCGGCTGAGTGCTCTTAGCCTTACCCCCTTCGTTCAGGGGTTCTGTGCCTTCTTCGTGTTTTAAACAGATTGGTTTTTTGTTGGATGCTTTCCCCCACAGAAGGAAGGCCTTGTGTTGCCAGTTTCTTGCTAGTTCTTCCCATTGTCTTTGAATTCCACTGATGCATGTCTCCTTTCCAAAATTAGCTGAAACAAAGCTGCTCAGGCTTGTTAAGTTGGGCGCCTGTACGTAGGAGCAGGGGTTTCAAGGGGCTTCTTTTATTTTTTTTTTGGGGGGTATGTTGTTTTGTTTTGGGGTTGTTGGTTTTTTTTTTTTGTTTTGGGGTTGTTGGTTTGGTTTTTTTAAGCTTCTTTCGGACAGATTTTGGTAAATCCTGCACCTTTTATATTTCCTGCATGAATGCTTCTGTATTAGTCAGTGTTCAGGGGGACAGGATTATGGATGAGCTTCTGAACTCATGTGCTGCAAATTCTTGCTCACTGAACAGGCACTAAAACTTGAAGAAGTGCTTTTAGATCAGTTACCCTATCTGTGTAATTAACTGTATGATCTGTAGGATAAGGCTCAAGAGACTCATTTTAAAGGATATGGCATCTGCAGTACGGAGATGGAGATACAGAATCTTCCTGTAAAGCTTTTATTAGTTCTGAACTGAAACAGAAGTATTACGTAGTTTTATGTCCCTTTCTCTGCTTGTAGCTAGAACATTTGTTTGTCATTGCTTTGTCTATGTCCCTTTCTCTGCTTGTAGCTAGAGCATTTGTTTGTCACTGCTTTGTAGCTTGTGACAAAGCCTAGTACTGATTTCCCCTGCTACCTTCAATAGTGTAGTAATGCCTGTGATGTTAGTGTTACCCGTGGCTATGAGCATGGCCCAACTTCTTACGGGCCAGGCTTTCATCAGTACTTCCCATGCTCGCTGTTCTTCTCATTGTATGAGTTCTCAGGATCAAAAATGGAAGTATTTCCTGCTGTGTGGAAGCTGAACACTAAGCCATTGCACAACCTGAACTGTTTTCCTGTTTCTATTGTGTATCTTGAAATTGGGTATAGATCATGAACTAGGCTTTGCAAAGCCTTTGCGTTAAAAATGCGTATAATCGAGGATTTCCATTTTTGCCCTTGGAATGCAGACCTGTGTAAAATGGAATAAATTTACTTTGCAGCAAGCAAGTAGCCTTATGTAAATTGATTGTTCAGGAGGTGAAAAGTTCAGATCAGACCAGGCTTGTTGCACTGGAAGGAAGTGAAGTTCAACCAGGCCAGTGAGGCAAGTAAGCTTGAAATAAGGTTAGCCTGGGTCATGACTGTTACACTCTTTGCATCCTAATGAAGGAAAAGAAGGGATCATATAGAGAATCCACTACAGAAAAGATTGAGGAGGACTGATTTTGTTGAAAGTCTTTTGAATGCTGAGGCAGCAGATTATGAGTTTTGACGTCTGGGTTTCTGAAAACTGAACTCATTCTTGTGGGGAACAGTGCCCTCCTCAAAATGAAACTTTCAGGCAGAATCCCGAAGTTATTGATGTCTGGATGCCGCTTTTTATTGTACAGGATTTAGTCTACTTAAGGAAAAGTTACTAGGCCAGACTTCCAGTAAATGCTGAGTGTTCAGTGAAGTTACAGCAAGAATTCATTTCACTTTGAAGTAGCTGTCTTCCTGAAGAAGGCCTGTCAGCCAGCATCATGTACTTGAAGTCTTAAAATGAGTGCCATGTTCATCATGGTTTTTCAACTTGGTTTAAAATTTGTGGAAATTAATTTTTTATTGAGTAAAAGGGAGTGGTCCATATTTTACTGGGGGTGGGGCAGGTTTTAGCCACAGCTGTTCCTTGTTGGTTTGTCTACCTGCTTTTGCAAGTAGCTTTAAGAAACAAAGACACTTCAGTTGGGGGCAGCTGTTTTATTTTCATGAGTTGTCTTATTCAAATATTTATTAGCTACTTCCACCATTTCAGGTGTCACAGTTAAACTCATTCTGTATCTGTTCTTCTTAAGTTGTTAATTAATGCAGAGGAAAGTTTCCTGCTCTTAATGAAAAAAGTCCCACTTGCTTCTCACATACTTGGTCAGGTCCTTGGAGCAGGTCTTTAACACCCTCTTTATTGTTGGGACTGAGAGGTAGCTATGGTAACCTGAGGTGTTGGTGAAGCTGAAGACCCAGAGGGCAAGTTTGCACTCAACCACACCTATGAAGTGGTCCTTAACTTTTTTTTAAAAAACATGCCTGTTGGGAAAAGCTGGAGTCCTGCTGTTACAATGCTATTGTCCTGCCTCCATGCCTAAGGAGCAGGAAGTGTGTGTATAATGCCCATGACAATGTGTCAGCTCAAGGAAGTTTTATGTTGGCAGGTTGTACAGCCACTTGCAGGGAAAGATACAGAGTGATTTCTTTCAGTGATGGATATTAGATCTAATGGTTACATTTTCCGCCTGTGCAGGGTGTTTTAGCAGATGATGCTTTGTTCTTGGTTTTCTAAACCATGAGCCTGTGCCACAGTAGCTGTGGTGGTCTTTGTGTCAGTTGGGGGTGGGTAGCTAGCATAGTAAACACGAATGAAGTTCGCAACCTGGTGGTTAGTTTGATATGCATGAGGAGAATTGGCTGGCTAGTTTTGCTCCAATTCCTTTGTGTCAGGAAAAATCAATCCTGGAGCTATTTGCTTGGAAAAGCAATGGCATTGCACAACTTGCTGGGAAATCAGGTACAGACCAACCATGAATAAACAACCCTGTGGTGAAACGTAGCCCTCAAAACTGCTGGGCATCCATGAAAGCAGAGGTTGTGCCTGCTGAAACCCCCTGAAAAGCAGCAGGGCAGTCCTGCAGGTAGATTCACTTCAAGGGTGAGCAAGTGTGCAGAGGCAGCAACACAGGAGGCATTGTCCACTTGCAAATAGTGCTTTTAGCTGCTTCAAAGATCAGATGGAACAGTAATAGTTGTTAAAGAAATCTAATCCAGGTTTGGACTACTGTTGTGTGATAAATGATCTCCTGTGATCTCTTCTCCTCATCTGGAGCTTTAGTATTTCAGTGGTACATAAAGTTAACTTCTAATTAAAAGGAACATACCTTCTCCAAGAGCCTATATTCTTTTCTGAGAGCATATATGCTTATTTTTTATGCCTTTTTCTAACATAAAAATAGCTATTGCAGTTTAATGGCATAAGTTTTTCCATGGTGAGATTGTTCCTGTGGTCTGCTGCTGGTCTGAGAAAAGTGGGATTTGTTTTGTTCATTTTTTCATACCTGGATGCTACATATTTATCATCCTTAACTTTCAAATTCTGGGTGAAATGAGAGTATTTTGAGAATTCTTGTCTTGAATAAGTGACATACATGTACACGATTTGTTGTCCTACTGCAGCAACTCCTGTCAGCTTAGTCAAAAGCCAATTAAAGTCAAAAGCAAATTAAAGAAAATAGTTTTCAGCAAGAAACTTTAATATTTCCCTTTGTTCTCCCCCTTTGCCCCCCTCTTTTGCCCCTTCTTCCCTAATCCTGGGACTCCCAGTGGTCAAAAGGGCCTTAGCTTTGTTGTTCAACAGGATTCATTTGGGGTGATGTATTTTCATTACTTGTTCTGGAACTGAAATTCCTTTAAAGTCATTCAAGAAGATCTGGTTGCCTTGAAAGACAGTAGTTTGATTTTTTTTTTTTTTTTTTTTTTAAAAAAGTTTAAAGGAACACATGAAAGATCAAGTATTTTAGAAACCATCTCAAATTCTAAGCCAACAAAGAATGAACCAGTTAAAATGTCCTAGCTTCACATTTCACGTGCTGATTTGGCTTCAGGAATCTGGCAAATCTGCTTTCTCCTTGAAAGGCCCCTTCTGGACCAGCAGTTTTGGTCTCCTTAACTCAAAGGCCTCCCCAAAAGCTGTTTGAAAGAAGCTCTCACTCCATTTTTACTTTTTTTTTTTTTTAAAGAAGCGTATCTTGAGTCTGCCAGGTGCATAGGAGTGAGTTTTTATAGGACTCCTGCAACAGTCACTTTATTTTACACTCACTGCAGCCTGATGCTGATCCAGAGCAGAGTGATGGATGCTCCTGTGAGTGGAAAGGCTCCTTAATGAATTGCAGGCCTGAAACATCACTGTAATTGAAAGCAAGATCTATGGAGGTGGCAGAGGTGGGATGGAGCAGTCAGGAAAGAAGCCTAATTTTTAAATGCTGCCTCCAAACCACCTTGGTGCTAATGAAATTATAACATTTGGGTTTATAGCATGGATGTCTGTTTATTAGACATTCAGACAGGCAGCATGTAGTGTTACATACATGTGGTGTAACAGGTCTAGTGAGTGAGGGTACAGGGGTACATAAATGACAGGTAACATCTGCTTTTTGGTATAAGACACCTAACTTTTCCAACTGCAAGTTGTTACACTTGAAGGACTGCTGTTCTGCTGTATGATGAAGAGCCTCTGTTTGAATTTAGGTGTCATCTGTGCGCCCAACAAAACACATTTCAGCAAGATACCAGTGTACCTTGATGGTGACTATTATATAGATCCGTATGTGTTAATTCTTATGTCCATTTGGTTTGTTTGCCCTGAAATGTGAAATAGATGTTCACACTTTACTGAAATATTGATACTGTTGGCTGGTGTAGTGTGGACAAAAATGAAATGGTTGAACACACGAGTCCAAACTCATTGTGAACTGAGGTAGCTGTCACTGTGTGGGGAACAGAAACTAATCTGTGTAGGTACTATTTTTAACCACCTTTTAACCATCTTTAATCTAGTACTGTTACTTCAGTGTTAAACTTGACACAATCTAATCTATATAATGCATTTTGACTTTTCCAGAATCTGTTACAAAAGAAGCTGATGATGATGATGATGATGAAGATGAAGATGATGAAGATGATGATGATTCTGTAGTTAAAGAAGAAAATGATGTATTTATCTTGAATGATGCAAATTTTGACACCTTTACTGAAGACAAGGATACTGTTCTGCTGGAGTTCTATGCACCATGGTGGGTTCACAGTGGTTCCTCATAAGGTGCAGGATGAGATGCCTGTTGAGGGCTTCTCTGACAGGACAAACTCCTAAAAAGGGAGCTTGGATTGCAATTTTAAAGATGACATAGGAGTTGCTTGCAGGAAGTGCACTGAACTCTGCTATAGTCCATGTAAGGAGGTGGTTCTAGTGGTGTGGAGGTACCCTTTTTCCTGCCCCAGTACCATGCAATAGCCGACAGCCTGCTGCTTCTCCACAGATGTGGGTCATGTTGGCACATCCCATGCCAAGGGAAGTACAGCCTTGGTTCTGTCCCTGCTTTGTGCCTGTCAGGGAACAGAAATGGTCCCAGTGAGCCTGCTATCATCCTTGTGCTGGACCACTGAGAATTTGTGCACTTGCTCATCTAGATGGAGGAATGAAGGAGATTTCTCTAGTAATGGATTTGCTTTTCAAATTTGCATTCCTGTCCTTGCCAGAAGGGTGGGCTGTGATTCAGGACATGGCTTGTTCATTTTATCAATTTAAGCAGTGCCTCATACATCTACTTAATGGTGATAGTTCTCTGGCATCCCAGGGTGCACAGTGCCACTAGTCTGTTCAGGGGAGCTATAATGGGTTTACCTGCATGTAACCAAGACAAAGACTTTAGTCCAGAATAGATGTTCTCTTGCATTCTTATGGACAAAAATATTAGAGATGATTAGTGGGGGAAAACAAGAGTAGAATATATTTTCAGTCGAGTTGCTGAATTAGGGTTGCAGCCAGAACCTCTTTTCCTTTGTGACTTAGTGATACAATGACTTACTCATTTGTCCTTTGAATAGAGGCGGGGCACATGATCTTGCTTGAGTTGGAGTTGCATTTTAACTAGTGCCATTCTTGTTGCAGAGAATCCTGTCCCTACTTGGCAGTAGGTACTAATTCTGCAGCTGTAGTTTGCCTGCAGGAAAACTAAACATGAAGCTTAAATTGAGCAGGAGGATGGATGTGTGGTCATCATAGATGGAAACACCTTTCCTTTTCTCCACTCCCCCTCCTGCCAGTTTTGAGCTAGTTTTAAGGAGTATAGGCTATCCACCACACACTTCCTCTTTTCCTTCATTTTCCTGGTTACATCTTCTTCTTGTCAAGCTATATTCACCTTTTTCTATGCTGGTATCCTGTCATGCAGCAGGAGCCTTTGTTCTTCACAGGTGCTGTGATACTGTGGTGGGTGTGAGATTTTGTTGGGCCAATTTAACTGCTGGTTCATTTTTCTCTTTAGTTCAGTTTAGGATGTTGGGTAGAGAGGGTGAACCTAGATTATGGAGAATCTGAAATTGAACTGAGATCATATTTGCAGGGGAAGGAAGGAAGAGCACAGTACCAGGTTTACAATTCTGTTGTAAAAGTAGTTGTTGAATGTTTTTTACAATGGCTTTATAAAACATATGGAAATGTGCTGCATGTTGAATGAAATTTTCACAAAAAGGTTGGTATTTGAACAAACAGCACATTAGCTATAGTTACTCTCTATCTTTCCATGATCTGAAAACACAAACATTTCTGTGTTGATGATGTGAGCATCTGTCAGAAGGCATCCTGGAAAGACAGAGTAGCAAAATACCTCTGTGTCTGTCATGCATTTATGTATGTATCTCCTTGTGTCTTCCTCTGACAGGTGTGGACATTGCAAGCAGTTTGCTCCTGAGTATGAAAAGATAGCCAAAACTCTGAAGGAAAATGACCCTCCTATTCCTGTTGCCAAAATAGATGCTACCACAGCCACATCCCTAGCAAGTCGTTTTGATGTCAGTGGCTACCCAACCATCAAAATTCTGAAGAAAGGCCAACCTGTTGACTATGATGGTTCTCGGACAGAAGATGGTAAGCATCAGTCCTTTGTGGTTCTCTGTAAGAAAGCAAAGTGACATTTGATCCTGCTTTTTAATGCGTGACTATTTTGAAGGACTTTGATCCCAAGTTACTTCATCTTAAGCAGAATAATTTTATGAAGGCTGAATTTTTGTCTGTTTTCTCAACTGGCTGCATGCTAGAGGAAAATTTTGCAGGTAGTGGATAGTGCTCTTACTGATGGAAGGTTTGTAGAAATATGACTTGACTAGAAGAGAAGGCAATCTCATGCTTGCTTGAGGGATCAGCTAATGAACATCTTATCGATATATTCACTGTATATAAACCGACTTGTTTTATCCTTAATTAATGTATCCAATGTCAAAGGGGAAAAACTGCCTTTCCTGTCTGTTTTGAGATGGAATTTGTGTGCTATGGTGATGCAAAGTACAGATCTGTGCTCTGCATAAGTAAGAAGCTCTATGGGGTAAAGAAAAAACCTTCTTGACAATACCAACAAGGAAATAAAGCATAATAAAGGAGCTTGATTATGAAAGTGTTATCATGTAAGCTTGATGGGTAAGCATTGGTTCAGGACCATGCTTGAAACTCTGATTTTAAATACTGGATATCATCTCTTGCATTTGATATGCTACTGGTATGATAATGCAAGCTTGCTAATTGGGTTATTGAACTGTGTTTCAGCAATTGTGGCCAAAGTCAAGGAGGTTTCTGACCCCAATTGGACCCCTCCACCTGAAGCTACTCTGGTATTGACCCAGGATAATTTTGATGACGTCGTGAATGATGCTGACATAATCCTGGTAGAGTTCTATGCTCCATGGTAAGCAAGAAGGCAGTCACCTGTACTTGCTTAGCACAGCTGGCCTGAACATGCTTGGTGTACCTGTTTTCTGTTATGTCTCTTAAAGAGGCTTCTCTTGTGCAGGTGTGTATGGCTCTGGTGTTCTAATCTGGACCTGGCACTGTGTTGCACATCACTTGAAGACTAGATTGGGTCTATGTCTCAGCAAAGGGTGGTGTCCAAAACTTCACTGAAGATTCTCCTTATTTCCTAATTTGAGAACATGTTGAGATACTGGAAGAGTTGGTCCTTAGTTTAAAAATGAAACTACCTATAGTAGTATGAGGTTAGGCATAGAAACTAGTTTAAGGTTGGAGAGACACGTGTTCCTATGCTGAAGTGTTCTCTGTAAATTCAGTAACCACATAGAAGAAGGTAGATAGTAGATATGTCCATTGGTAGAAGGTACCTCATGGCTTGTAAAAAGTGCCCTCTGCTCTCCTTCCCTAGGTGTGGACACTGCAAAAGACTTGCTCCAGAGTATGAGAAGGCTGCGCAGGAGCTCAGCAAGCGCACACCTCCTATCCCCCTGGCTAAAGTCGATGCCACTGCTGAAACTGAGCTTGCAAAGAAGTTTGATGTTACTGGCTACCCAACTCTCAAAATCTTCCGCAAGGGCAAACCTTATGACTACAGTGGTCCACGGGAAAAATATGGTAGTGCAAATTCTGCTTTTTCTTGTTTTCCGAGGGCTTGACCACAAAGATTTTGATGGATCTGTAGGATCTGCAGACTTGTTAATGTCCTAGCAGTGGTAGTTGGGCAATCTGAAATATTGTGCTCTCATACCTACATAGACCAGCAATTTAAATTTGTCTCTAATTTTTATAACACCTAATTGTGGTACTATAAGCTCCTTTTAATAGAAAGTAAGTTAAATACACATGGTGCAGCAGTGGCAGTATGAGTACGTGGGCAGTCTTTAATTGCACTGGAATGCACCATAAGGGCTGGCAAAATACTCAATATTAAGTTTTAGTAAGAGAGAAGACTTAAGACTCTCCAAGTAGGGCTTTGGCTCAGGAGACAATGAAGGGTCTGGAATTTCAGAAAGATTACTTGCAAGATCAGATGATATCCATGGATCTTCTGCTTGACCACTGCTTAGCTGAAACCAGCCTGGAAGAGAGTGTCCAAAACTGCAGCTTTAAAAACTTGGACTGAGGTCTTGCTGATTTGGTCTTTAAGTTATTGTGGGAAGGCTGCGCAGAAGGAAAGATGTCCATGGGAAATGTGGCATTAAACCATGTTGTAGATGGAATGCCTGAACCTTTCAGTTGAATAAGTATTCTAAGCAACTATTTGGTGGCCGTTTTGTCTCTCAGGTATTGTTGACTACATGATTGAGCAGGCTGGTCCTCCATCCAAACAGATTCAGGCTACCAAGCAGGTACAGGAATTTCTGAAGGATGGGGATGATGTCATCATCATTGGTGTCTTTAGTGGAGAGAATGACAAAGCCTATCAGCTCTATCAGGATGCAGGTAAAGAATGTTTTAAAATATTAATGAAGTGTATGTTTTGTTGTGATTCTACCTAGGGCTTTGGACATGGGGAGATCATTTATCTCTCTGCTTAGTTCAGTGGGGGAGATTGGAGAGGAATAAAAGGCAGTAGGTGGAAAGGTAGTCTTCTACTTGTACTCAAGAAAAAAGCTCACACCAGATTTTGAATCTGAAACTAAAGTATCAGCCTGTCACAGAAGATACCTTCTCTTGGTGCCGTGTCTCTAAAAATGTGTGAACTAGAGAGCAGGGAAAATTCCTTCCTGATGAGCAAATCACAACTTCCTGGCTTAAAGCTAGCTGTCTTTGCTGTCCATTACTCTTTGTTACATATCTGACAGTTCCAAAGACTGGGCTTTGCCAAACTTGTTTGGAGTGGGAGGCCTGGAGAAAGAATCATCATCCACCTCTGGATCAGTTTAAATGTTACCATTCATGGCAACATTTATTCTTAAAAAAACCCATAATGTGACACATTGGTGCTCCTCTTAATATTTTCTGCCATGGAGAAGAAGCTAAGCACTTGAAGTGCACTGTCCCTGTAATCATTCCCTCTATTTTCCATGATCATACTATTCACAGGCACTTTTGGTTGCTGCAAGAACCTTGAAAGCAGTGTGGACAATTCTTCTCCCCCTGACTATGTCTGCTTCTGGGGCTGCTATCATTTATAGCTGGATTAGGAGCTAATTTGGTTGTTCCAGCATGGCAAGATACAGAACTGTTTCCCAGAATGTCTCAAAGCAAATAGATGGGCTAGGGTGATATATCTGAGGGGAAGCAAAGAGGCAGGAGACTGATAAAAAAGATAGCTGTTTTGCTGTGTTTGTTTTGAAAGCTGTTCAAGGTTTTTTGAGTATATAGAATAACTCATCAATAAATGGATTGCTGAACAGCATTCAAGTAGTGCTACTGGAACTATACATGTATTCACATGTTTCTTACCCTCTGGTTGAGAGCTGTTGCCCAATACTGGGTTGTTCTATATCTCTTTGCAAATAAGAAGAGTTTCCTTGTAGTACAATATCAGGATTTGAGTTGGAGGCTGTCCGTGCACTTCTTGATGACTTTTCATTCACCCTAACCTTAATTTTTCAGCTAACGGTTTAAGAGAAGATTATAAGTTCCATCACACCTTCAGCAATGAGATTGCAAAGCTATTGAAAACATCTCCAGGAAACCTGGTTGTCATGCAGCCAGAAAAATTTCAGTCAAAGCACGAGCCCAAGACACGCGTTCTGAATCTGAAAGTGAGTATCTGATCCAGATCTAGAAAGTTTGTGTGTGGATTGAAGGTTCTCATTCGTTGTGTTTATGATCAGTTGGCACCTTCCCTTTGGAAGTACTCTCACTAGAATTTGAGGCGACCTGTTTGTCTGCTGAAATTGTATGCTTTATTTGAGAAAACTTAATGAAATTAGTCCAGGTTGATACCTTTTAAACTAATAATTTAGCATTGCAATATTCAGTTTAAGGGTAGACCATCAAGTTACCTTTAGTGCTCAAACATTTGAATATAGTGACAGCATTGTTTTTATAACATACCCCTCTTTCTCATTCATTAATTTTCAGTAGTGTGTAACAGATACGGAGCTTAAATCTGTCTGCCTGAATTTTTTTCCCAATTTTTTTAACCAGGATTCCACAGATGGATCAGAGATCAAAGAGCATGTGCTAAAACATGCTTTACCTCTAGTTGGTCATCGCAAGCCTTCCAATGATGCTAAGAGATATGCTAAACGTCCTCTAGTGGTTGTCTATTATTCTGTGGACTTCAGTTTTGACTATCGAGTTGGTAAGTTTGCTACAATTACCATTCCTCCACTTTGAGAGGAAGCAGGCAGTAAGTAACTAGAAATCACTAATCCTGTTGTGTTCTGTTTTTTTCAGCTACTCAGTACTGGAGAGGCAAAGTCCTGGAAGTGGCCAAAGACTTCCCTGAATATGTGTTTGCTGTTTCTGATGAGGAAGATTATTCTTCTGAAATAAAAGATTTGGGCCTGCTTGAAAGTGGAGAGGATGTCAATGTTGCCATTCTGGATGAAGGTGGCAAAAAATATGCCATGGAGCCAGAAGAGTTTGACTCTGATGTACTCAGGCAATTTGTGCTGGCATTCAAAAAAGGTACAGTCTTTGTTGCTTGGACTATGCTGTGACTTGTAGCTGTACTGTAAAACTGAGCATGTTTTGCAAGCCTAAAATGTTCCTGTGGCTTTGAAGTGTGAGCTGATTGTTCATATTTGGGACTACTGTAATAAATCACTGGTTAGTACCTTACGGATGTATGGCCATAAAAGGAGGGAGAAAAGTTGCAGGAAGTTGCAAAACGAATTGTTGCCCATGAGGTTATTGGGTTAAAAGGTCTCCAGTAAACTAGCCTGTGTTTCATGCAGAAAAGTTCATTTGCTGGTGCACTACTTTTCCCTGGTGGGTGGGTCTTCTGCCCTCACTTGAGAGGGGATTGTAAGGACTGCTCTTACTGTATTCTAACAGTGGTGTGTGCTTTGCTTCCTCCTAGGAAAACTGAAGCCTATTGTGAAGTCCCAGCCAGTGCCAAAAAATAACAAAGGGCCTGTGAAAGTGGTAGTGGGTAAAACTTTCGATACCATAGTAATGGATCCCAAGAATGATGTTCTTATAGAGTTCTATGCCCCGTGGTGTGGACACTGCAAGAAATTAGAACCAGTGTATACTGAGCTAGGCAAAAAATACAAGAATGAAAAGAATCTAGTTATAGCCAAGATGGATGCTACTGCCAACGATGTGACGAATGATCGCTACAAAGTGGAGGGATTCCCCACTATCTACTTTGCTCCACGGGACAAGAAGAACAACCCTATTAAATTTGAAGGCGGGGACAGAGATTTAGAGCATTTGAGCAAATTTATAGAGGAGCATGCGACAAAACTCTCCAGAACAAAAGAAGAGCTTTAGATAAGATGAGGGTGGTGAAGGAAAAATTGTTTGTACATTGTAGTTAAAAGCAAGTTACTGACAAAACTTTGTGAGAGAAGAATTAAGCAGTTTGAGCAAGGAGATTCTTGAGCAGTAAAGCAATTGCAGTATCTTTTTTTTTTTTTTATATGGCAGAAGAGGAGCAAGGAGATTCTTGAGCAGTAAAGCAGCAATTGCAGTATCTTTTTTTTTTTATATGGCAGAAGAGTTTTTTTTCTGGACACTGAACTTATTACTCTAATATGAATGTCTTATGTTAGTTATGGTTTTGATCTTTGGAGAAAAATACATCCTTTATTTTTTGTGACTATCCTGAGCTTTATTCTTTGACTTCAATGCAGCTGTTTCTAAGTTAAAAGATACTACCAAAAAGAGAGAAGCTGATCCCTCAGCCAAACAGATTTCTCTGTTACATTTGTTTTGTTATGATTACTGGGTTGAGCAGTTTTTTGAGCCAGTAGTTTCTGTTATGTTTCCATATACCTATTCATGTGACTGTGTCACTGTATTCATGGCTGAGGGTAAGAATGGAGGTTTTCTAAAGTGTGGATGAACTGTTTGGTCCTATTGAGATAAGACACAATGACTTGCTAACCATATGTGCTCTAGATGCATCTGTTTTAGCTTTGTGCCCCTCTGTAGAGAGGGTGATGCTATAATAGCAAGTTTTTCTAATTTACCTCTCTTTGCTAGTCCATATTCACACATTTGTATCTTAGTCTTCCTAAATATGTTTCCGAGTAATTGGAGTGTGGCAGAAGGAGCATCTAGTGAGTGGTAACACTTGGATTCTGTATCAGATCTGGGTGTTACTTCCTCCTTTCCTTTTGCAGAGAGGAACATTGATAATGTTTCTTCTTTGGGGAAGCTGACTGAGACCTTCTAATGGCCTCTATCCCTGTAGCAGGTACTGCAGTTACAAAGGATGATTGCATCTTCTCTGCTCCTCTTGGGAGTATGTGCATTTAAAACTGGATTTTTATCTTGAGTGTCCCAGGTTAGATATGCTCATAAATTTATGGGCCATGTTGAGGTGGCAGACTTACATATTCTAGAAGCACTGTCTGCCTCTTCTCAGAGCTGTGACAGTGTGCTGTGTTGCAGCTTGAGTGTCACTGAGGCAGTTTTGGTCCATATTTCATTTTGCAGGTAGTGCTTCTCCTAGCAGCACTGTTTTCTGTCTTGCAAAATATCATCAGTCTTCCTTCAGTAATTGCTTGTTGCGTTAGTTTTTAGCTTTTTGGAGGGTGTGCAAATCTAAAACCACCACACAATCTCATTTTCTTCTGGGGAGGTGCAGTCTTCTGTGTAGCAAGCATAAACCTGTGTCCAGGAGGTGGCTTTCTGAGGATCCAAAAAGGGCATGCAAGGGTGTATGTAATCCTTATGCTTTTCTATTGCATTCTGTGTCCCTGTTGAAGGGATGTGCTTCCCTGCTGCCTTAACAGGGGATTGTTCCCCACTGACTGTTAACCCACACAGCAAAGCGTGACTATCAAACTATTTATGAAGGCTTTCTCTTAATGGTTTAGCTGAAGCTAGTGAACAAAGCTCACCAGCAGATTATGAGTGAGGGGGACAGTATCAAACCTCCAGGGGAGTGCTGGGGTGTGCCTGAATGCTATTCAGCTCCTGTCCTTTTTCTGGAAGTGGTAAGCAACAAAGTGTTAAAGCTGTGTAATTGTTTGCTTCAGGCCCTGGCATTGTCAATCTCCTCTTTCACATTAGAGGGCTTTTTTCTCTACTGTCTTTAAATGTACAGATGTCTGTTAAGCTAGCCAGTATTTCACCTACAAGAATCTTACCAAGTGCATTATGTTCCCATCAATTGCCATTTCTGTTTGCAGCTTTTCTGTAGAGCCTTAAAGGCCATAGACTGTGCTAAATATGTTGTTCAGGCAACAGGAGTGAGATCAGACTTAGCTGAGCACCAGAGGTAACTTTTTTCAGCCTTAGAAAGTATACACGCAAACCAAGTAGCAAGTTCTGTCCTGTCTGCCAGTGATATCAACTCAGTTCTTCAAAGAAGTAGGAACAGACTTTCAATCGGTTCTTAAGACATAGATCAGGTTCTATCCCTAAGCAGATACCTCATATAATGCTGCAGGGAGCTAAACTGCTGCTGCTTGTTAGTTAGTTGCTGGTTTATAGGGTTTTATTCCAAAACAGATGCTGTCTAACCAACAGGAGGATATGGAACATGCAAAAGGAAGGGTGAAAACCTGCTTATTGATGGTAAGGGCTACAGTCAGGGCTGAAGCTCCATTTTTCTTGGGACAGTATGTGTTAAAGTTGAGTATGAGTTTCTCACCTCTCTTCTCACAGGTGCTAAATTA
>NW_008690439.1:0-1117 GCF_000695815.1 Acanthisitta chloris | reverse complement strand
TCACAGAGCCCCTGGCTCACCCCAGCTCCCCCCAGCCCCAACACAGCCTCCCCAACCTCACAGTGCCTCAAGCTACCCTCCACCCAGGACAGTGTCTAGCCCCCCAAGAGCTCCCAGCTCCCCGGGGTCTCACGGAGGGAGATGGGGGTCCGGCACTCGGCGCAACGGTAGTCCTGGCTGTCCAGCCCACTCTCAGGGCAGATGCTGAGCTGGTACTCGGCACGGTGGCTCACCTGGGCCCGCACACAGGGCTTGCTCACCAGGGGCAGGCACTTGCTGTGGCACCGGTAGTAGCAGCCTGAGGGGCACGGGTGGGTGTCAGCATGGGAATGGGGGAGACAGGGACACAGACGGGGTGCCCCAGACCCACCTGTGCAGGTGTACCAGGTCTGGATGAGCCCCCAGATGATGGTGCTGCACTTGTCACACATCTGCTTGACACTCTTGCTCTTCTCCTTGTAGAAGCGATGCTCCAGGACCACACGGATGTTGGGCTCATCCTCAGCAGGGTCCTGTGGGAGGGAAGGGGGGGGGTCACAGAACCACAGAATCATGGAATGGGTTGGGAGATACCTTAAAGCTCATCCAGTTCCACCCCCTGCCATGGACAGGGACACCTTCCACTAGCCCAGGTTGCTCCAAGCCCCATCCAACCTGGCCTTGAACACTGCAAGGATGGGGCCTCTGTGTGGCTCCCCTCAGCCATGGAGACCCTGAGCCCTTGTCTCAGTCTCACCTTCAACTCCTGTAGCTTGAGGCGGAGGTGGATGAGCCGGACCACAGCATCCTTCTGCCGCTCCGAGTGCTCGGGCAGTGCCAGGATCACCCGCTTACACTCCTCGATGGCTCTGCGCAGCTGCGGCACATCCGACGCCAGGATCAGCCCCTGCGACCACCACCACCGACGGAGCAGGAGGGTGAGTTGAGCCCCACACATCCCCCCCAATCCCCACACTGCCCACCCTACTCACCACGGGGCGGGAGAAGTGGTCCTCAGCCAGCCCCAGGTCCAGGGCTCCCTCGGGGTCTCCTGGGGTGGGATCTGGCTGCTGGGCTGCAAAGGGGGGTACCATGGGGGGCTGGGACCACCTGCCCACCCTGCTGTGGGGCAGGGAGC
>NW_008690438.1:21226-27325 GCF_000695815.1 Acanthisitta chloris | reverse complement strand
AAGTGCCTTCGTTCCTTTCCCCCTCGGGGCCGCGGGGAGCGTGCCCTGCTCCGGCTCCCGCAGCTCCGCGCGTCCTGCCTGCGCCTTCGCCCGCAGAAAACACATCTGTTTTCTTTCTCCTTCTCTATGTGCTTTTAATAACCCGAGTCACATCCACGCGGGGTGGCCAGGCTCCCGGGAATTCTTCCCGTGCTCACCTAGGCGGTTTTACCGCTCCCGTCCGATGTTCTCGGCACTGTGTCTCAGCCGGGCACAGTGTGCTCGGCACGCACCGCTTTCTGCTCCTTCTTTGGGCACGGGAGTGTATATTGCTCTTGGCTTGTATAGCATCGTCTTTATAACTTTGTGCCCTCTGTGTTATGTTACATTGCATTTTAGGTTCTTAGAATTATTTCGAGGGTCCTCATAATTTTTTTGATTTATGTTTCTACTTCCCCCTTGTAAAGTCAATGAAATTGACCTCCAGTAAGGAAAAAGGCCGAGTGGCAACACTCTTCTCATGATCTATAAAAGGGAATGGAAAATTAAAATCTTCCTGTGTGTTTTTTGAGCCGCTTAGAAATTGCATTTTCTCTCTGATGCAGTTACAGGAGTCCCCATTCTGCATGTGTGTCTGTGTGCACTCCACACAACTTTTATGCTGTGTTCCCACGAGATTTTTGCAAACACACTCCATTTTCAGTCCTATTTTCTGTAGTAATTGCTTATAAAAATAACAATATTTACTGTTTCACACTTAGGAAAATTTGCAAGTGTTAATCCTGACCTCTGTATACTTTTTGCTTCTTTAGCCCTCTATTTCCAAACACTTGTGTGCAGCTTGCTAACATGTATATTAATAGCTAATGCTCTGACAGGCGTCACAGACCTTGCAGACAGACCTTGACAGATCAGAATTATTTCCCGTGTGCAGTCAGTCTCTCAGTTTGACTCGGGGACAGCAGGTCTGCCTTGGGCCTGTTCCTAAGTGCTGGTTGGGAACTTCCTTTGAAATGAAAATTTCAAGGAGAAGTTTTTGCAGGTTTCTTTTCACCCTATGCCCATTTTTCCATGGAACTCAGGCTAGTGGCCGCAAAAAGGAAAAGTATGTGAAAGTAAGGAGTAAAGGCGAAGATACTATTCCCCTTTCAGCAGAACTTGTTCGAGATGGTTCTGCTGGTCTGTTTGCAGCCCTGCAGATCTGTAGCTCTTAACGAAATTAATCTCCAGCGAAATCACACAGATCTGATTCTAATCACCCACCCTGAACCAAGACAGAGCTGTGGGAAGACTAGTGCAGTGTGGGGCACGGGGAGCAGATTCCTGGGCCTCGTTAGTGTGCTCCCCCCAACTTCTGCTGCCACTTCTTAGGTGTCCCCGGCAGGCTCTGATCTCTGTGGAGCTCGGTCGTGTTGCTGCTCAGGCTCCTGGACGAGCTGGTTGGGTAAACTGAAGCTTTCCCTTTCGTAGGAGAGTTTATTAATTGTGCTTTGATTTTGTAGACTGCTGGGTTTAGCTTTTGTCAGGTTTAACATAGTCTGGAATAATATTTTTCAAGCAACAATTGGTTTCTTCCTTCCTTTAAGTAACTTTGGCAAGTCTTGTCCCCCTGAAACCTATTTTGGAGCACTATATAGCATTACTCTAGTTACTGTCTTTTCATTTGAGTGCATCAGTCAAGATTCGGTGGCAGCGTGGCTTCTGTAGAGTGAGTGCTCAGCATTTCTGGTCACTGGGACTTGTTCCATGTGTACCTTGGAGCTTCCAAATCTCTAGTCACTTTTAGACATTTTTTTTTTTTTCCTAACTGGCATTTGCTAAGGTGAAAGGACACATTTTTTAAGCAACATTCATCTGTTTGCACTAGTGTGGATGTAGTTGTCTGTAGCTGCTAGAGCTCTGTGGACAGACTGGCTGATAGGAGGAATGTGCTTTTTTTCTCTATTCATTTACATGATGAGGATTATTTCAGCCGTAGCTGTGCACACAGCATTGACAGGCACTTCCCAACTTCTGTCTGTGCCCCAAAGAACATACAGTGCAATGCAGATGTATTTCTCAGCATCTGTTTTACACTGTGGAGTTTAAACATTCTCTCTGAATTAAAGTTCAGGCTGGAAGGGAACATTCCCTCATGCCCCAAATGACTTTTTGTGGGTCAAATTACAAAGTAGAAATATTTTATTTTTAAATAATATTGCTCCGAAGGCTGGGCTGGGGGTAGACCATGGTTTCGCACTTTCCAAATGCTAAAGAAGATGGTTCAGGCTTCTGCTGCAAGTTGTGGACAAGCTCTTAAATTATTGTTTTAGCTCTGAGGCTTTCATAATGTCCTGTGCTCTCTGGGATGCAGATTCAATTATTCCCCCCCTCCTCGGTTAATAATGGGGCTTTGTTTTATTTTCACTTCTAAACTTTATGCCTCTCTCGCTAATCTTTCTGTGTGTACAAATATGCTTTCTTTGTCAGTCAGACTTGGAAATACTTAGGCCACACTAAACTAGTTCTGGGCAGTACAGCAAGGCTTTCTATTTATCCCGGCCTTTCCGGGGAAGTTTATTACACTGTAGGAGTGACATTTTCAGCCTTCTCAAAGAGCTGGTAAATATTTGGCAGGTTTTACTCCTTCAAACAAACAAAAAAAGGGCATATTTTATCTGTGATAAGGCCTGAAAGAAAACTATCTAGGCATTAAGGGCTTGAGTTGCTGGGCAGAAGGGTGGGGTTGGTGCAGGATACTCTGAATTGCCCGGAGTGAAGTCAAATGTTTGCCTGCTATTTAAGAACCGCTGGTCCTCTCTGTTTGCAAATAGAGACCTTGGAGCCAGGGCTGTACTTTGAGTTGCAGGAGGGGACAGAGCAGAGCAGGCTGTGGTGTCTGGGTCACAGCTCCGTGTACCAGGGGCAGGTGAGAGCTGTGCCTGTGTCTGCTCAGCACAGAGTGGGCACAGGAGCCTGGACACGCTCGTGTCCCTCCGTGGGGACTGAATCTCCCAGGGGAGCTGGGAGTGCACCCCCAGCCTGCAGACTGGCCCTCCACTCCTGGCTGCCTCTGGGCCCAGGCTCTGCCCCGTGCCAGCTCCTGCTGCAGCTCAGCTCTCCAGCACACAGGCAAACCAGACGGGAATGTGTTCTCCCTTCCCACTGCTGCAGAAAATCCTGCCAGCTCCTGCTGATTTCATCACGTCCCTTCCTGAGGACTCGAAAGGTCCCAGAGGGAAGAGGATGAGGGTGGGAGGGCCTAGCAGAGGTTGGTGCTGGGGACCCACCTCTGAGCCCCTGAGCTCCTTCCCACAGTCCAGGTGACATCCCTGTCAAACGCAGATCGATGGCACCTCTCTGGCTTCCACATGGCACAGCAGTGTCTCCCTGTGCTGCTGTGATCCTTGCTTGGTAGAGGTTTATGCTTGGGCAGTGGGTGAGAAGGGGCAGGGTGCATGTGGTGGTACTACCAGAAGCATCCCAGCTGCTGGGATCCCAAGGAGGGGAATGTCTGATGCTGGGGAAGGAGAACCCTTCCTTGCTGAGGGCAGGATAGGTATTTCAGATGCCACTGCCAGCCTGCACATCATGTGAACCGTGGGGTGAGCCAGCAGTGGTATGGAAAAGAAATCATGTGGCTGCAGACTGAAGGAAATGAGCTGGGGGTGATGCTGGTCTGGGGATGGCTTCCTCTTCCCTGCCTAACCAGTGGGCTATGGATTCATGACAAATTTCTTTAGCACCGAGTAATTAAATATTTCCAAGACATTGCTTGGTAGATTTGATTTTGGGTTAACTTCTTGAATTTTATTTGGATCTTGGTGGCCTACTAGTTTAGGAGGCTTAGGCTGTTGATTTTCCCCTTCTGTGGCAGAAGGCAACAGGCCTTTGTTCCTCCTGTGTGTTGGCAGAAGGTCCTTCTCGGTGCCCTGGACGTCGGTGTGGGTGTGTGATGTGCCCACGTTCCATGGCAGCATGCAGGATTTCAGCATTGTCCCAGTACAGATTTGTTAGTGACACCATTTACCAGGACTGGAGTCATGCCTGCCTGTTGTCATTCATTATCATTATTTTAATTACAAACCATCCCATCTGACCAAGGCTCTGGAGTGCTGGGCAGGCAGTGCTGGGCCAGTCGTGGTGTGGGTGAGCCCACGGAGGAATGCACACTGCTCCAGGTGGGACTGGAGGAGCAGATGTGACCCTGAGCCGTTGGGTCTGGTGGAAGGGTCAGTCCTGGATAGCTGAGTCAGGAGCTCTTCCCGTCCTTTTCCTGGTGAAACCCGATTAAACGAAATAGTGACATTCCAGTTCTTGCAGCTGGTTTGAATCTCTATAAATGCACATTTTTTTTCAGTTTGAAGGATGGAATTTCCTCAAACTATAAAATTTGAAAGCAGATTTCGCTCAGCAGAATCTCTCTGCGTGATAAAATATGGTGAGGAACACAATTTAAAACACTTAAATTTAATTCAATCAGCAGCCTGTAGGAACTAATCTACAGTGGCCCAAAGGCCTGCTAAAATTAGTCATGGTTTTATGTTTTTGGAAAAAAACTCTGGGAGTGGCTCTGTTGTTACAAAGAACAGGGCTCAAGCACATGACTGTCAGTAGGGTTAAATTCAAATATGCAAGTGCAGTAGTTTAAGGAATAAATTCCAGAAGCTGTTCGAGGCTCAGCTGTGTTACAGAGCGACAATCAGGTTGGGTTAGGCGGAATTTCCATAGACTGAAACATCTGGAATAAGATCACGTTTCCCCAAAGTGGAATTTTCTTTCAGAGCAGCAGCGATTGCTGATACTTGAGAGGGTGGAGCCAGGAGCAACCTACTAATGCTGGAAAATGAATTAAGAATTGATAGAGTGACATGCAGAGACTGTCGGGAATGACGATTTTGATTGTGGTGTTTGTGTCAGTGTGTATCAGCTCTGCTCCTTGGCACTTGGCTCTTCAGGCTTTTGATGAGTTCAGAGAAACAAGTTGTGGCAAACTGATTTGGGGCTTTGGAGCCAGAATATGCATGAAAAATCTTGTATGAGAAGACTGTTTCACAAAGAAGAATTTGAATGTAGTTCAGTTAAAATATACTTGATTAAAAGCTGTAAATGGTATTTTGATATTTTATGGAAGATAAAAGTTTCCTCAGTTCTGGTGCTAGGGGTGTATTTTACACCTGAAGGAGACTATGAAAGTAGACTTGAAGTCTCAGTTGCATTTCAAGTATTTTTTTATTACAAAACCTGCTTTGACCACAGAGATATTTTGTATAATTGTGACTTCATCTGTTAATTTTGAAGGAAATATTTCTGGAGGAGCAAAACATTCCCATGCAAATGTAATAGTCGTACAGAACAAGAGACAGAAAGATGTTTAATCACAAAGGAGCACACCCATTTTAATTTCCCTTGGACCATAAAGCCAAACAAAGAATGTAATTTCTGAAAAAACTTCATCAGATATTTACAGTATCCATTTTTTCCATGCTGTGGATTATTCAGCAGTACAGTTAATGGTGTTTTACATAGAGTTTTCAGTATATTAAGGAGTGTCTGCTGTTGTATGCACCCAAACGCAGCTTCGATCCACATTTAAAAACAACCTATACCAAGTGTCTTTTTTAAAACAATTTCACTGAACAATGAAATTGAACTGAGTAACTTAAGCTGAATTTCTTAAATCTGAGTCAGTAAAGAGCTTCCAAAATGTCATCCACAATAGGTTGTAACAAAGGAGCAGAACTTCACTGAATCATCTGAGTGTTTGTGAGCTGCAGCTCCCAGTGCTGCTCTGAGATTAGAGTTGTGGTCCTGCAGGCCCCAGCCTAAATTTAGCTCCAGGATTCACATACTGCACTCGCTTCATTGGAAGAGTTTGGTTTGCTTGGAGCATATTTGAGCTAGTTTTGCATCTCCCTGGGGAATAAATTACAGCCTGAATGAGAACATTCACACACATTGACTGCATCGATGCTATAAGCAGTCGGAGGGGCTGTGAGCATTCAGCCCTCAGAACCACCTCCAGCCCCTTCCAGGACTTCATTTCATTTCTGTTTCAATGGCCATCAAGGGCACCGAGGCACAGGGAAACAACATTTTTTCTGACAGGGTTTCTCTGCAAATGTAGCAATAAGTTTCTCA
>NW_008690438.1:9398-21202 GCF_000695815.1 Acanthisitta chloris | reverse complement strand
CCCCCAGCCCAGCCCCATGTGAGTAACTGTGAGTTGTTTCACATGCCCCAAATAAAAATGTAATAAATCCAGAGTAAGGAAAATGCTTATGAGCCAGTTTAAGGTGTTATGTAATACTAGTTGCATAAAGTTTTGGATGTCTTTATACTTTTTCAGATGATACTGCCTCTGAAAAGAACACAAACTGTAGTTTAATTTCAAAACATCTGATAGGAATTTAATCTCAAAATATATAAATTGGGCTTGCAGATTACCAGCATCACGGAATGAATTTACAGCTCTGCAGAGAAGCAGCAGGTGTGCCCAGTGCTAAATAAAACAGCCCCCGTAAGCCAGCAGAGATCTCCTGATCTGCACCAGCCCAGGATTTGTCCCCTGCTCCAATTCTGGTGACTGCTAACGTTTTCAGACAAACAGCCACCAGCACTTCTGTCATTCTAGAGCTGTATGTTCACTGCTGTTTGGAAATTCTGTCACTTTCAAACCTTTTCTGACTCTGGAGAACACCAATATTTGCAAGCAGCGAGCGCCCAGTGTGCCATGGATGCCAGCGAGGGTCAGTTGTCTGCAGGGACACAAAGAGCTGCTGCAGAGCACAGTGTGAGCTGGGCACGGTGGTGACTGAGCAGAGCTGCACTGAGGTATCCCCCTGAAGCCCCGACCTGGTGGGCTGCAAACTAACAGGGTTTCTGTAGAGTCTCGTGCTGCCTGTGCCTCCCTTGTGTGGCCTGTGCTGAGGAATGGGATTGACTGAGCTGTTCCTCCCTCTGCTCCTTTCCCCCTTGAGTAAATCCACACCTGGAAGGAAACACTTCAGTCCAGGTGAAAAAAATGTAGTGCATCCCAATACAGCCTCCAGAAATGATCTCCCACCACAATGAGTTCCACAGCAACTAAAGATTTTTCTTTTAATGCCATTCTCTATAAATTCACTATTCCAGGCATGGCCTGGAATGCAAGCAGCACTGCTGAGCTACTACCTGAGAGGCAGGAACCTCTTCTTTGTTAACAGCGTTTTTAAAGGGATAGAATTCCCCTTTTCCCAAGCATTTCTTGTGCACCCCATGCAGTACTGAACAGCAATCATAACCCTGAACACTGGCAGAGCATCAACTGACAACATCTCATTCTCACTGCAGATCTCATTAGAAGTACCTGGCAAAGTGATTCCTACTCACCCAAGATAGAGTTCAGTTAACTTCATTGGTCGAGAAAGTGGGTCCTGGATGGGAGACAGCACCTCCAAGTACAGCTCTTAGCCCACTAATCAGGAAGTTTGTACCATCAGTGTGAGTCACAGATGCTAAGGCTCCCCAGAAAATGATGCAAGTGGATAGGTTTGAACCACACATTTCACTTCACTCTAAGGTTTGCTTGATGACTTTGGTATGGGAGGTCTAAAACTCGTAGGTGAGACACTGCTCCTGCAGCACCAGTGAGTGCCTGCACTGTTCAGCTTTTCTCAGCATTGCTGAGACTTTCAATCTCCATGGCAAGTGAACTGGGGTTCTCTAACCTGTTCGTATGGCTCTAAACTATCAGCATTGTTATGGACACTAACTCAGCTTCATGTTGCCAAATCCTGTTTAGTTTAACTGATGACATTCAGAAAATGAGGGTGATGATCCTGGGACTTACTGCTGTAAGGAGCTTCTGGATATGTAGAGTTGGACCCCAAACCAATGGGCATTCCCAGTGGTTACTGAACCTGCACCTGGCAATCTGATCCTTTTAGAAATGTATTTCGGTTAGCAGTGAGAAGTAATGCTGAAAGGAGAGAAAAGGTCGTGTAAGTTCTCCCACACCTGCAGCACTAGGACTAGGTTCCCTAGTAATGCAAACTTCATTTTCTGTGGAAGATTTTACTGCATTTTTGTCAAGAAAAAAAGAAGTCTATAAAGTTACAACAAAAGACCAATGTCTTAAGCAGAGAACAACATGCTTTAAAAGCTGGAGGTCAGTGTATTGGTGCAGTGAGAAGGGTGAGTGTACCTGCTCGGCTGGGAGCTGTGGGGAACTTTCACTTCTCTGTTCTGCCCCAGTGTCCAAACCAGGCACTCTGAACGAGTGCACTGGCAAGGACAGCATGTGATGGGGTGAGTTAGGAGGAGCAGCCCAAACATTTATCAATTCTCGTGTCTGTTTTTCCCTCAGAGGCGCGTGCCTCCTCGCGTGTCATCAGCCTCTCTGTGCCCTCCCTTGGTTGCTGAGAATGGATTTGCACATGCTTTGCTGCAGTGGAAGTCTCTTGGCTGGTTATACTGTCAGTGTTAGTGGGTGCTGGTGCTGGCAGTATGCAGGGTCACACACCTCCCCAAAGCTGCCTGGGCAGGGATCTCCTCGGGCACAGAGGGAGCAGCTGTGTCTTTAAAAAGATAAAAATGGAGCTTTCAGGTCCCAGTCTCTTCTGCTTGCTCCTCCCTGGGGAATGGGTGCAATTTGACCTCCCTGAATTATTATGAACTAGGAATAAGCCTTTGCTGGAAAGGTGGAAAAGTGCAGTGCAGAACTCCCCAGGATCGTGTACACTGTGGCTAATGAAATGTGGATTTACGTGACCACCCATAGCTGATGCACATTTTATGCTTGAGTTCTTCCATGTGATGAGTCCACTGCTAGCAGGGGCAATAGTTTTAATTATATGCTTCATATTTTTTTAGGACTTTGTACACTGCTCAGACATAAGGGAACTAATCTACAAAGTGTGCAAATGAAATGGCTGTAAATTCTTACCTGAAGCCCTGTTGAGGTTCTTGAAAAGCTTGTGAATTCTAATAATTAGCTCCTGTTTTAATGCTAATACAATTCTGACCATATACATACTGTTGTAATGCCCATAATCTGTATTGGTGTGAACATGAGGAGAATAGGTACTAAAGTTTCAACTTAAAAAATAGCCAGAAATTGGACTTTGGGTGAATTCTTTAGAGTGTATGACCACAGGAATATTCTTATATTCTTTCCACTCATTGGGCCTCAAAGAACTGGAAAATGGAGAGCACCAGAATACTTGATAGAGCCACTTAAAGCTCCAGGTCAGCAGCATGCTTAAGCACATGCTTAACTTAGAGTATACAATTAATCACATCCCTGGTCCACGGAGTAATTAAACTTGTGCTTAGGTACTTTGTACAGCATATTAGAAGCCTGCAGGCATTCTCTGCATCCTGGTGTGCCTGAGAAAGTGGTGAATCAGAAAGTGATTTTTGGCTGGAGTTTGAAAATTAGCTTAAAGGAGTGAGTTAGACACCCAGGACTCATTAGGTTTGAACGGCTACAGAAAAGCTGGTCTTGTTCAGCAGAGAGACATAAGGAGCAAGGTGTGGCCATTTGCTTTATGGTAATGCCTTAGTTTTGTTTAAAGTGAAATGATTTAAAAATCCTTTTAGCTCAGTAATTTCCTTCTGCTCTCCTGTAACTCTCTGTGTCCCTTACTGCCAGGCCAGACCCAGTGCCCCTTCCCTGGCTGGGTCAGGGCTGGCAGCAGCGCTGGCAGCAGCAGAGGCCAGACCCAGTGCCCCTTCCCTGGTGGGGTCAGGGCTGGCAGCAGCGCTGGCAGCAGCAGCACTGGCAGCAGCACTGTTCCTGGGCCAGGAAGCCTTGGGATACAGCTGTGCCTGCACTGAGCGTGGGCCTGGGCACAGCTGTGGCCTGGGACCCTCCAGTCTGTCCTGCAGGAGGTCTGAAAGTCACCGTGAGTGAGGGACGTTACCAAGAGCTGTCTGAGCACACCCACCCCACTCCTCCTGTGGGCTGAGACTTTTACAGGACTGTGCTGGCCAGACCTGGCCATGCCCTGGTTAGTTTAGTGGCCTCTTCCAGCCACAGCTCCTCCCCTCAAGGTTTTCTCCTAGTGTTCTCTCTTCCTGTCCCTATCCTGGTGCCAGCCAGTTTAGTATGTTAGTCATCACACAGGCAAACTCCCTTCTGAGTTCCTCTGGGTGTGTTTTGCCTACATGCAGGCAATTTGGCTGGGCAGCACTGCCACCCTCCTCTTTGCCATCCTGAGCCAGGCAATGGTCTCTTGCCACTCAGATGGGTGTGATGTGGCAGCCTCTATAAGACTTGTTGATGACTAGTTGTTTTATTTTATATAAAGTCAGCTGATTTAATTTGCTTGTTCTCCAAGGCCTCTGTGTATAAATGCTAGTGAGGTCACCACGATGAGGCAAGGCAGGGCAGCATCAAATGATCCTCTTCAGACTCCTGTGTATCTCAATGGTGGGAAGCTCATTTGCAAAGCAGCCTCCATGGAAAGTCTGTGTAACATGTTTGGTTACCCAGCCTTGCCATTTTCAAAGGGATCCAGGCAAGATTAACAGGGCCTAAATGTACCATCTCCTAAAAATAACTCTGGCTTTCCAACTCCTCTGCTGATGTTGGGAGTTGGAATAAAAAGTGACGCTCCAAACCAAGGATTGCAAAGTGGCCAAACCCTCCCTTTGTCAGCCCTGCAGGATGAGCACTGTTCATGGGTGCTCTGCCCTTAGTGTTCAGGTGATCTTCCACTCTTGGTGCCAGGCAGTGTCCCCGTGCTCTGGCTGTTCCAGGGACCTCTGCCTGGAGCCGTGGGGACTGGGGGGGCTCAGTGTGGAGACTGGGCAGCTCCCACTGCTGGAGGCACTGGCAATGGGGACCTTGTCTGCTCCTTGGCAAAGTGAGAAACCTCCTGAATTTTCCCTGTGTGTGCATTTTTATTTTCTTGTTTTCTCATGGGTGAGGGAGATGAGTGAACACAGCTAACATCAGCACTTCTGGAGCCGCTTGGGGCCTGCAGGACAGCCCAGTGAGAGTCACAGTTGGTGCTGGCAGGTCCTAGACCAGTAGCTGCTGCTCTGAGGAACTTCTCATGGCTGAGAGCATTCCCCAAATCCCAGAGCGACTGGGCTGCCTGCAGCCTCTCCTGGGAGCAGGAGTGGCCGGGATGGATCACAGTTTGCCGTGCGTTCGTTCTGTTGGTGTTTCCTTGGGGGCTGCTCGTGTCCGTTTCAGGATGGTCATCAGCCAGTCTTGGTTTTGAGAGAAAAGCTGAGACATGCCTCGTTTCAGGAAGCAAAGCCCGTGTGGAATGGTCCCTGGAAGCCACTTTGCCAGCGTTTCTCCAAAGCAGCTCATTAATTTCAGGGCTGTGCTGTCTTGCTCTCATGTCCACTGGCTCCTGCACCCGGAGTGTGCTCCAGAGTGCTCAGAGCCCTGGTGTGTTTTCAGCTGCTCTGAAGTCAGCCCTTCCTCTTTTCCAAGCTCTGCTGCCATCTAAACCCAGAGGCTGAAGCTCTTGTCTGGGTTGGCAGCTGCTCTAAAAGGGCCAGAATCTCTCCTGTGAGTGGGTGTTATTTACTTGGTAATACCAGTCCATTCCAGCTGAGGATCTGTCCCTTTGTTTTGTGTATGGGACAATTTGTTTTCAATTTTTGTTTCTGAAAGGAAACTGTCAAGACAAAATTCACACTGAAAAAAATTAAGGGAAACAGCCCTTTGTCCGTTTCTAACAATCCCTTTGGATGGCTGAAGCTGGAAGAATTCTAGAAACTGCAGTCGCGTTCTACCTTTGCTTTGGTTTTGTGCTGTTCCTGCATTTTCTGAGTTTCAGATCCAACACACCAAAAATATGAGTCCCAAATCGCCCTGTTAACATCAGTGTAACCTAGAGATGTGTGCTCTGATGAGCTGCTTGTGTTTATCTACCCAGCAGCAGAGCTGGGGCAGTGGAGGGCCAAGAGCAGCTTGGGCACTGTTCGCTCCTCTGGTAGCATACAGCTCTGTGCTGGCTCTGCAGCCCCAGGAGGAACACACAGAGCCTCCCTGAAGGGTTTTCCCTGGAGCAGCCAGTGAAACAAATCGGGGTGGACAGGCTGCAAGCTGCAGTGACTCCAGTTACCTGCTTTTCTGAGCCCTGGTGTTCTCTGCTGCTCTCAGTGGGTCCTGGCTGCTGGGGAGGTTGTGCTCTCCCTGGGCCAGAGTCTCCTCATGTGTTGGTACAGCAGCCAGTGCTGCAGGGACCTGGGCCTTGCCTGGGGCTCCTTCCAACTACAAAGAGTTGTTTATTGTCAATCCAAGAAAGAAAAAACAACAAACTTTCGAAAATAATAACAGCATGCATCCCATTTTCATTTTAGTCTTAAAAACTACTTGATGCTCATTACAAAGGAACTGATTCCTGAGATGAATGGAGCAGCCATGGGTGCTGCTCTCGCTGTGGCATTGCTGACACTCTGACTCATGCTCTGCTTCTCCAGGCTCTGGCTTTTATGCTTCATTTAGGACACCAACGTCAGCAGCATTCAGAAGGCTGCTGGGTTTTTTATTATTATTATACTGGTGGTGTAACTTTTTCAAAGATGAAAATAATATTTGGATTCAAATCGTGGCCCATGGTTTATTACCAAATCAGGGCATAGGGTTTGCTTTCAATTGCCTTGCAAGCCTTAGGTGTGGCTTTGTTCAGTTCTGAGGGTCTCTGGGTGTTTGGATTCCAGGTTGTCTGGTACCCTGGAGCATCATCCCCTGTTGGGATTGGTGAGGATGTCTGTCTTGTGTTGCTCAGGGCTGGGATCTTTGTGATATTTCTGTTGAGTCTACAGCCATCAAAATTCACAATACTGATCGATTAAAGGGAAACTGTTACTCTTTGCCCTAAGGACATCCTGGCTGGGCTGGAACTTCCAGAAGGACTTGAGGATGGGGGTCTAAAATTCCCAGCCAAATAGTTGGCACCTTTTTAGTTGGAAGTGATGTAGGTCTTTTTCAGATGTTCAGAAATCAGTAATAATTCCCTAATTAAAATCCCAGTTTTATGAATCAGTTAAAAGCAGCTGTCTCTGCAGTTGGGCTGTGGGCCCCGGGTGCTGTGCTGGGAGCTCTGGGGTTCTGACACCCAAGTGTGGGATGTGCAGGGCTGCTCAGCCCTGGGCTCTCCACTTCTCCTGACCAAGTGCCCCAGCAGTGTCTGCAGACAGGCCAGGGCTGCCAGGCTGCGTTTGGTGGCACTGCCGGCGACAGGACCATCTGACAGCGCTCGGGAGGAGCCTGCAGGGATGGCAGAGAGCTCCTCACCTGCTGCTGCCTGCCTGGGCTGGAGCTCCTGGGCACAGCAGCACGGCCTGTGCCAGCCGAGACAGCCACGCGGGACCTGTCAGACCCTCCTGGGGACAGACCGAGCGGCAGCAAGAAAAATGAGGGACTTTCAGGGGCAGCTGTGTTTTACTAACCCAGTCATAATGCCCCTAAAAATCCTTATTGTTCTTGCAATGGTCAACTGTGACCTCCAGCACTGGAAGGAGAGCAGGAGCCCAGGCAGGGCAGGCACCTGGGGAGGCTAAAAGGACATCTTGTTGTGACCTGCAGTGTAGAGTGTGCTGGGTACGACGCTCAGGGCGTGAGAACTGGGGCACGAAGATGGGAAGGTGAAACAATCCCAATGCTTTCCCTCCCTCTGTGCCCATCTTGCATTTCCTCCCACCTGAGCCAGGTGCAGCCCCAGAGAAAGATCCTTACCCAAACCATTCCCCCCACAATTCCCTGTTTTACTCCTCTTTCAGCAAAGTGTGCTAAGTCTTTGCAGGTCTCTGCTCAGCTCTGCTCTTTCTCTGAGCCATATTCCTGCTCTCATGGCTCAGATCAGCCCAGGATGCAGTAATTGCATGCAAAGAAGCAATTTGTTAAACAGAACCATAATATTCAATTATTTGCCATCTTTATGCATTCTAACACTTCATTTGCATTTCTGAGAGTTTCTCTATGTTGAATAAAAGTTTTTATTTTCATTGAACTCTACAGCAGTGTTCAAAGCTTTTTATCCTTTTAACAGCTCTACCTAGGGGTATGGCTAGTCAAATTAATCTGACCCCACAGCAGCACAGACCCTTTGCAGTGTCTGCTTGGATTTTTCATTCATTACCTTTTTGGAAAGGCTTTTGGCTCTTTTATCAATTAATTGATATTTTTATCAATTAATTCTGCTTTATATCAAAAATGCATGCTTTTTTTTTTTTTCTCTTTACACTGAATACATAGACTTGCTTTACACATTTTATGGCTCTGGAGCAAGATTTACTCATTTTTTATTTGTCATTCTCAGGAGCATTTGAGCTGCTTTCCTTAAAGCTGAACTGTGTAAAGGAGCAGTGAGTGGAAGGCCTGGGCTGATCCCAAGGCTCACATGACTGAGGCACACTGACACACTGAGCCAGCTCCACTTAAGGTATGGTATGAGCAGGAGCTGAGCCCACGCTGTGGAATGAGTGTGCACATGAAATCATCTGCCACAGCTACTGCAGTGTCAGCTGCTGGGCAGGCAAGCCCTGGAAGACAATCCTGGTCCCAGAGAGAGGACAGACAATGGGCACCAGTGAAGGATGGGGTCAAGGAAACCTGGGCTGCTCCAGGCCCCACAGCACTGTCTGGAGTGTCCTTCCCTGCTGGCTGAGTCCAGGAACGTGGCACTTTTGGAACTGTTTGTGCCAGGACTTCCTGCTTTGACACCTTTGATTTCTGAGAAATTTATCACAGGAAACCCCAAACCCTCTGCTCCTGTCCACGAGGATTTCTGCGTCCAACGACTCTCACTGGATACTGAAATGAGATGGAAGAGCTTGAATGTTCCCATGGCAGAACAGGTGGATGGAATTAGTTTAATCTGTTCTGATTCTGGTACATACCAAGTCAAGTGGACCAAATCACCTCATCTGCTAACAGGCTGCAGAGCAACTATCTACTACTGTGGAATATTCTTTGTGCTGAAATCAGGAAGATCAGGAATTATGGTTTGGATGAGTTTCTATGTTGCAATTTTTATCTTTAGTATCAACACCTTACTCTAAGTAAGAATATTTATATGTTAAAATAAACTCATTTTTTTCCCTGAAATACTGGAATACGCCTCCCCAACTCCTTCCCACCTCAGCTGTGGCACTGTGAAGAGAACCCACTCATGGATTTTAAAGTCAAAAGGATGAGTTGGAACCTCTTAACAGAGGATGTGCACAGAGCAACTCCTGCAATTCATCCTGCAGTCAGGGCCCTGGTGAATGGAGCTTTTTCTTGTGTGCTATATAAATGTCTGACAAGTTGTTCAGGGCTGTATAACCTTGTGTCTTGATCCTTTGGCACGAGGCGAGTCCTGCACGGCCTGTGTGGCTGAAACCCTTCCCGTGTGTGACTGCAGGGGATGGCCAGGAGAGCACTGTGGGTTGGTGCTGGTTTTATCCAGTCTGTTCCCAGACCAGCTCTCCCAGTCACACAGTCCCCCCCAGTTGTGGGTCAGAGTGGATGGCTGGTGAGCAGAGGTCTGTAGGGACCTGCCCAGGGATGTAGGATCCCTTCTGCATAGCCTACCGTGGTCTCCCTCTTTTTGAGCTGTATGTCAGCCACATCAGTGGAATTACAACCAGCTCAGGAAATTCATCTTCAGGCATATTCAATGATTTCTTTTACTGAAGCCCTGTGGTACTTGGCTGTAGTTTTTTGATTAATAATTGCTTCACAGAGGAAATAAAGTTATTTAGACAAACTTTTGTCATATTTTATACATTTAAATTTCAGTGAGACTGAAGAAATCCAAGCTCTCAAGCAACCTCTAGCTTTACCAGGTGATTGTTGGGCTTTGTCTTTTTAATTGGGCCAGAGTTGGCCATGATTAACTAAGAGAACATTTGCAGAAGTTGGTGGGTAAGAAACAGCAACTACTCCACTGGGATGGCTGGAACAGCCTTCACACGAGCTGGACCTTGTTCTGGTGCTCAGTTTGTGTTGCCTGAGCTTCAGAGGTTGATATTTGGTACTTTTTAAAGAGGAAAACCAAAACAACCTGTCAGCAAAGTGACCACACTTCCCTGAGTCTCAAGCTCAGGACACAAGTTCATCAGCTGAGATAGGACAGTGGGACTGTGTCTTTCTCTGCAACACCAAGTGTGAAAACTTCACTATTAAGGATACAAGAAAAAAAAGGAAGTGGTATTCCAGGTAAATATTGCAGTCAGGTGCAGTGAGGTAAATCCTACGTTATAACTGTCAGTGAGTGACCCTTCTGGCTATTTGTCATAGTGCCCATGACCTGAGTTAGTGTGACAAAGACTGATGGGGAAACTTTCCCTTTATTATAAGTTCCTATTCCTGTAAATTTCACTTACTCTTTCAGAACTCAGACTGTGCTTTAAGCTTAATACCAGTATGTTCAAAAATGCTGCTAACTGAATGTAAACAGGAAAATTCAGAGTTGTAGCAATGCAGTCAGTAAGTTAGGGAAGCAGTAAGCCCATAGACCTGGGCATGATGCATTTATTTATTAGCCTGCAATTCAGGGAAGGGAATGAAGCTTCATCTACACATCCCCAGACTCCTCGGGCTGCTCATTTGCCTCCTGAGAGAAGCTGGGCAGGGATTCACTGCATTCCTGATCTGTGGAGGATCAATTTGTTTTCTTCTTAAACTTCCTGTGCCTTTTGTTCAGCATTTTTAAAGGAAAAATTAGACACTTACTGGTTTCTCCAGCTCTACCATTTACAACTACACTCCTAGTTCATCCACTTGTGATGATTCACTCACTTCTCCCACAACAGACTGACATTCTAATTAGTGCCAGCATATACAAGAGGCATTTTCAATCATTACATAATACCGTGGAACAGAAAGGGACTAATGATCCAGTGGGGTCCAGTGACATTTCCAGTATGCTGTTACACAGGGCAGGTTTGGCCACCAGCCTGGTGGCACCAGAGCAGCTCCACAGTCAGGCCCAGTTACAGTGTATGATATCACAGATCTTGTGCTATGTGTACCAAGTGCTTTGCTGTGTGACAGATGAGAAGCAAATCTATGGATCACAGTGTGTAGACTTCCAAGTGTAGTTACAGCCTGCTCTTCATCGGGGAAAAGAAGCCAAAGGAAATCATGTGCATTGGAGTCAAATACCATTTTTAGGAGTGGGAACTGCGTGTGTATTTCAACAGGGATTAAAATAGTCAGGAGCCAAGGGGCACTCCTGGCTGCTGGGCTCTGTGAGCTGAGGACATGTGCTGCAGGCTCTGGCCCTCCCCAGGGACATGCATGAAGTGCCGTTTGGCCACTCTGAAGGCACGAGCAGGACCTGGTTGGCTGGGCTTGCTCTCCTCTCAGCTATGAATTATTGTCTGTGAGGTGGGTGCTGTGGGCAAGGTGCTCAGCCCAGGCTGACCCACCCCAGTCCCACAGCACCGAGTCCCTCGGCTCTCCCGAGCTGGTGCTGCACTTGGGACACACCAACCACAACAGTATTTGAAAGCCACTCTGATGCTGTTCTTGTTCACATTTTGTAACTGTGCTACTCCCTAAACCTTTACGTGTCCCTCTGCCCATGGCAGCTAAACCACTGCGCAGAGGCTCTCCCCAGCAGGAGCAGGCAGTGCCTGGTGGAGAATCCTACAGGATGCACTCTGAGTGACTTAGTCCCTGTCCATTCTGAGTCCCTGACTCGTCAGTCCCTGCTCCAGGACACAGTGGTACCTCGGGACTGGCACACCCCAGTTAGCCAGGACCCTGTGCCCAGTCTCAGCAGGGCTGGCACACCCCAGTTAGCCAGGACCCTGTGCCCAGTCTCAGCAGGGCTGGCACACCCCAGTTAGCTAGGACCCTGTGCCCAGTCTCAGCAGGGCTGGCACACTCCAGCCCGGTGAGTATTTGATGCTGGAGGAGAAGCTCCCAGGGCCCTCAGAGCTCAAGGAGCCCCTGTGAGCACAGTGGAGCTGCTCTGAGGGTGCTGGGGATGCTGAACCCCACACCTGAGGTGAGCTGGGGCTCACACCTTTGCTCCCTGTGTGGCAGAAGCACAG
>NW_008690438.1:7215-9375 GCF_000695815.1 Acanthisitta chloris | reverse complement strand
TGAACCACAGACAGCAAAGTCTGTCTGCCTCACTGGGTTTCTGCAGACCTCAGTTGATTGGTGCTGCTAAGAGCCCTGCAGTAAATGAGTACAAGGTGTTAAAGAAGGATGCACTAATGGGAAAATCCAGCAGAAACAAAGCTTAGATAGAAAACATGTGCATGCAGGAGAGAGTGCCCCTCTCCAATCCCCCCACCCTACACAGGGTGATTAATGCCTTACAGAGATTCTGGCTTGTTTTTAGGCCTCTGACTTGTCCCAGAGCATCCCTAGGCCTGGCCTGGCCACCCGGTGGGGTTTGCTGCTGCAGGAACCCAGAAGGAGTGCCCTGGTCCAGCATCATGACACCACTGGTTTGCCCAGGAAGGATGTCTTTTCCTGCAGAGGCAACAATGCAAGGCAAGAAAACTTGAAAAAGACACAAGTGAGGAGCTTCTGGGAATTCCTCAGGTTTTTCCAGCTGCAAAGGAGGGTGAAATCTGTCACCCTCCTAATAAATATTATATTTATGTTGTTAAACAATTCATCATTTGTCAACAGGTAGCTGAATTATGTCCAATTCCGCTGGCAGAGCCAGAACTGATTCTGTTCCCAGTGCTATTGTACAGTTAACAGCTGGCAGCAAACTGGCAGTGAAGGCTGTGCTGGGCTGATACATAACCCCACGAGCCTCACAGCACAAGTATCTCATGGAGCTCACACTGGAATGTGTTGAACAAATGCTTGTTAACAATCTATGCACAGGCAGAGAACTGCTTGATGAAAAGGTACCAGAAAAATGTTATTTAAATAAGACACAGATTTCCTAGGGTTACCAGAAGAACGAGGCAGGTTTTAGGTCTAAGAATACCAAACCACAGCAGCAAACCAACAAATGTTTCTTGCTCACTGAAACCCAGAGTCTGGTAATAATGAGTGAAATGTCCCAACCAGCTCTAAGATGTGAGGGACAAACCAGAAAACCAACCCAGAGAAATATTTCTGTAGTTGTTTCACAGCTCCCAAATTCTGCTGGAGAATTTTCCACTGCTCCAGATGTTTTCTGAGGGAGAGAGACAAGCTCTGATTTCAAATGCTCTGTTGTCTCTAAGCCAGTGAGACCACACTGTACCACCTGGGGGAAGGTGAGGAGTGGAAATGCTCTAGCAGGAGATGCTCCAGTGCCTCACACAGCAGCACATCCCTGCCCCACTGCCCCATGCTCTGTACTGAACACTGCCCTGGCTTTGGCCCTGCTTTGCACTGAGGGAGAGAGACAAGCTCTGATTTCAAATGCTCTGTTGTCTCTAAGCCAGTGAGACCACACTGTACCACCTGGGGGAAGGTGAGGAGTGGAAATGCTCTAGCAGGAGATGCTCCAGTGCCTCACACAGCAGCACATCCCTGCCCCACTGCCCCATGCTCTGTACTGAACACTGCCCTGGCTTTGGCCCTGCTTTGCAGGCATTTTATTTCTGGGTAAAGTTTTTCTGTGAGCGAAGGAGTGTGGGGCTGCAAGCTCCATCTCAGTGCAAATAGTATTTTGGCAGGAAACCTGCAGGAGATTAAATTAGGGGCCTAACAACTGAATATTAAACATTTCAAACTTTGAGTTCCTTTAAATAAGCAACTACAAAACAAGGAATAGTCTGACAAAATTAGCAGGTCCAAAGCACTAGAGGAATCCACTAAGGGTCACTTGTTTACTGATGCAAATTTCAAAGGACCTTTTTTATTATTTTTATTAGTAACTGTATATGTCAACATGCTATTTCCTCAATGCATTTTGAGTCCAGATTAGCTAAAGTTTTAGGTGTTGGCAGACTTGCTACAATAGAAGGGAAATGCCAATGGAATAACTTTAAACATGATCCAATCCCTCATGATTCATTGGATGTGTTAAAATTTCCTTTGAGACCGTGTAAGCGATGCAGGGACTGGAGAGCAGAGCCTGTGACTCAGCTCTCTGCGAGGCCTCAATGCATTTTGAGTCCAGATTAGCTAAAGTTTTAGGTGTTGGCAGACTTGCTACAATAGAAGGGAAATGCCAATGGAATAACTTTAAACATGATCCAATCCCTCATGATTCATTGGATGTGTTAAAATTTCCTTTGAGACCGTGTAAGCGATGCAGGGACTGGAGAGCAGAGCCTGTGACTCAGCTCTCTGCGAGGCGAGGAT
>NW_008690438.1:2364-7194 GCF_000695815.1 Acanthisitta chloris | reverse complement strand
CAGGAATCTCATTTATCTATTTATAGGCAAGGCTGAGATGAGCTGGTACCATTAAAGAGCTGAGTTCACCAGTTCCCATAGGGGAGGGAGAAGGGAAGGACTTCACTTTAGCTTTTCCCCCCCATTTCCAGAGCTGATGACTGGGCAGTTACGTTTTCCTGTGCTCACCCAAGCAGTGCAGAGCTCCTCCTCCTCCTCCTCACAGTGCCCACTTTGCCAAAATCCTGTCTGCTGCACGTTCCTAGGAGCACAGGGCTCTGCATTACCCAGCCAGTCTCCCACTAGCACAATCAATTACATCATAGCACATTTTTTGGCAGGCTATTCCAACACTTAATTTTAAATTTCCAGCCTTAATATCATTTGTTCCTGTGCCAGCACTGTAATTGAGTTTAAACAAACCCCTTTTTTCTCTGATCTTTACCTATCAGATGCATTTACTGAAAACAATCCTATCTCCTCTTGTCTTTGTTTTGAGAAACTAAACAAATGAAGCTCTTCTAGTATCCTCTTGTTCTAAACCCTCTGATCATCCTCAATGCCCTTCTCTGTGCCTGCTAATCTTCCTTGAACATGAGTGAACCTGTATCTTCCAGGACTGTGTTTGTCTTTCCATATCAGATCAGTGGCTCAGTTATCCCTCAGAGGAAGTAATTCCCTGTGTGTTTTTTTCCCACCACCTTGCTTTTGTCATTCTCAAGTGAGTAATGTGATATTCTAGTTATTACTTTCTAAGTACATCTTTATACTTTGTCTGTTCTCTCTCACATTCTGTCATTCAGTTGTTGCTGACTGATGTGCTGGTCTTTCTCTGTATTAGCAATGCCTGTGTCCTCAGCAGATTTCTTTATGACATTCCTTCAGCTGTGCCAGAGTCATTAACAGAACAAGTAAGACTGGCTCAAGACTGACCCGTGAGGAGTTCCACTCACCAACTGCCTCTGTCAGGCCCTTCTCCTTCCCACAGAGCTCCCTGTCCTTAGCCCCAGCAGTTCTGCACTTGCCATCCATGCTAATCCCCATCTTCTCAACTCCAACTAGTAATTTCCCATGTGGTGTGATATCAGATTCTTGACTCAAGTCTGGATAGAGTAAATCACCTGTGTTTCATTTGTCTAGAAAAAAAATCAGTCATCAAAGAGAACTATGAGGTTAAGCTGAGCTCCTTTAATGTGCCAGTTCTTTCCAAATCCTGTGGTGGAAATCTGCCAGTGCACCTTGATCTGAGCACATGGAATTCTTTAAGCTTTTCCTTCCGTTTTACATGTGATAATTTTCATTCCTTTAAATATGTTCCTACTAGAAATCCTCTCTTTGCCCTGCTGTTAAAGGTGATCATCTCTACTGAAAATGGAGGCAAAGTGGTTTTAATTAATTTTGCACCATATGTAGACTGCTCTAATCTCAGCCCCATTCTCACTATATAATGATCACGTTTCTCCTCTTTTCCTCTTCTGTATTTATCTAGCTGAAACCTTCTGCCATCTGTTTCATTTCCTTTTCAAAATCTGATTCACAACTTTACTTTTGACATTTCCCATTCTACCCCTACATTTCCTGACCTCAGCAAATTAAAATGGGATGACTGAGGCAAAGAGTGCCTCCAGCCCCACCACTCTTCTCTGATACCACCCATGCAAAGATGATAGAGTAGCTCATAAAGCAGGTGCAGAAGTGCTGGACTGAACACAGCACTGGTGTGGAGACTCTTCAGGACCAGCTGCATCAGCAGCTTGCACAGCCCCGTGGAGGGTGATGGGTCCAGCAAAGGGCAAAGGGCAAGGCTGGTGGCTGCTCCCTGCTCCTGATTTCAGGCCCTGGCTGCCCCTGAAGTGAACAGCCCATTGCTGCTCAGACCTTCTGCCCATCCTCTGCCTGCTCTCCGATAACCTCTGCGTGTGTTTGGGGCTGGTTATTTATCCAACTGGTTTTGGCATGTTTCTCTGCAGGGTTCATCCTTCTGCGTGTTCCAGCTAGTTTGGGAATCCAGTTTCCATCCCATTCAACTCCTCAGCTCCTCAGTGCAGTTGACTCCACTCGTTAGTTCCCTTGATTTTTCAAGATTTGTGCTTTTTGAGATGAACACGTTTAGTGTCTGAGATTCAGCCCTAATGAGGTACCTTTAAAAGCTCCTGTTTCTTAGCCAGTCTTCAGAGGCCCTGGATGACTCACAGCTTGGCACTTGAGAGACAGTAAAAGAACTGTGACCCTTCTCAGGATTAACTAGCATTTCCATTTTCTGGACAACTGAGACATGAAGAGCCTAGAGATCACACTTCAGAAGACACTGCACTGTGTAAAGAATTAGTTAGGCACCTGAGGTGAAGTACAAAGCTTCCTCACCCCACTGAGATCACTGCAGCACTCGTACCTCCATCACCTGAAAACTCAGTGCCTGTGCCAAGCTATTTGCTTAGGATTCTGTCTAGTTCTTGAAGAATGCAAAGCACATCCAGACTGCAGATCAACCTGTCCCAGACACAGCCAGCACAGGCAGCAAAGGCCCAGCTTTAACATTTTCTCAGCTCAGAACAGCAACAGCACAGCCCCTGCTTCCCAAAACAGCATGAGTGACACTCCCACAGCCCTGAGGCTGTGCTGCCATCCTAGACACTTGGAAGCTCTTCCACTGGCAAACTGGTGCATGTTCAAACCAGGGTTTGAACAGACAAAATGGCAGAGCAAAGCAAATTTCTCTCCTCTTCTGTCCATTAATATACTTGAAAATACTTTGGAGTGGGAGAAAAATGTGCCCCACTCCCAGGGCATGTCTGCCCAGTGCTCTGCTGGGCACCTACTGACCTCAGCAGTGTCACAGGACTCGTGTTGGTCTAAAAAAGTAACCTCCTTGTGAACAGGCTCTTTGCTTTGGGAAACACAAAGCAGTCTTGTCTTCCAAGTGTCCAAACCTTCTTTTCACATCTGTTTAGTCCTTCAGTAGCATTTATTTTTGGCTTTGAAAGAAAAACACAACTCCACATTAAAGGGATGGTGTCCAGTTAAACCCACAGGCTGCACCACCCCTTGCTTCCCCCTTGCAGGGGAAGGCAGTGGAGACCAACAAAAACCAAGAGAAAAATCTATCTCCTGTTGGACACAAAACTGCTTTGCTTTCTAGCGAAAAGGAGCAGAGAATCCTCCGAAGCACAGAGCAACTGGCCAAAGAGGCCAGAGCCTGGATGCCTGAGGCTTTTTACTAACAGTAATAACAAGTCCAGGGGCCACATTTCCATTTGCCCTGGAAAACCTTTCCAGCTGGGATAGCTCAGGGCAGGGAGACATCAACGTTCCACAGTGTTGTATTGTTTGTGGTGGGTCTAACTCTTTGCAGTCCCAGACTTTGGCACATCACCTATCAACAATACCAAGTCAGAAACACACAGTCTGTGCCTGCCCCGCAGTGACCACAGCCCTTTTGGCTCCCTGGGGGCAGCAGCTCAGGACAGGGCTCCTCGTGCTGTGCAAGGAGCTGAGAAGGGGCTGCAGGTGACCACTGCCCCCTGAGACCAGCACCAGCTGCACAACACGTCCACCCTGCCCAGGCCAGCACTAAACCAGAGTCTGAGGTATTCACAGACCCAGTGCCACCCCTGGGTGCCCTGTGCCCCACACCTCCCAGCAGAGACTCACCACTGTGTGTGGCCTCAGGCAGCTGCACAAGGGCCATCTAAGGGCTCACCAAGCTGAAGCCTGAGGCACAAAGTTCAAGGCAGAGATCCTGTATGGACAGTGTGTGTGGTCAAGGCCTGCATTCCTTTGGGGAGAGGCAGAGGAGAGCAGGACTGTGTCAGGAGCTCACCAGACTGGATCTGCAAGAGGAAATAAACTCACTTTGGCCACAGCTATGCTCTGGGCCACCCATCAGTGTTCAGCACACCTCATCAGGGAGCTGTGCCCCCTGTCCATAGCCCCTGACTGAGCCCTGGGAGCACAGTCGTCGATGCTCTCCAGACCTGTGGGACAGTGACTGCAGCTCTGCTCACTGAAATCAATGGGGCTCGGCCACAGATCCATCTCCCTCCTGCATCAATACCTTCTCTTCAGGTCCATTGACTTCAGTGAAGTTCGAGCTGTCAGGCCCTGCATGCCCATGGCTGGGCACAGAGAGATGGGGGAAGCAAGACCTGGACATTCCGAAGCTCAGGAAGGTCTGTGGTGTCTGCCCCATGCTTAGTGAGTTAGCAGAGTATTAACAACACATCACTCTGAGTAAGTGCCTCTGCATGCCTGGCTGACTTTGGCTAGGGGCACTTTGAGAAGGATAAAACTGCATTTTCCTTGCTGGGAATCCTCCCCCAGTAACAGGATGTGCCCCGTGGGACACTGGCAGCACACTGGTACTGTCTGCAGAGCTGACACTGCTAAACGGTGCAGACAAAACACTTAACCCTGACTGTCACATCAGTCCATTCCCAGGATTTACCAACTCACAGACAGCCACAGGTAGGCTGTCCTCCAATTAGTCCACGAATCTAGGAAAAAAACCCAAAACTCTTAGCAATTTTATATTCTTTCCTTTGCATATAAAACATCATTAAAATAATTAGAAAAACAGATGCATTGTATCAGTAACTGACAAATTAAGAATTCAGTCATGGTTGTTCAGGAACCTTCTGCCTCCTTGCAATACGAATAATGATTATTTACAGCCTGGTCTGCAAGCAAAGTCCAGAAAAATGGAAAACCACAATGATTATAACGTGGTGCAGTCATCCCCAGGGAGAAGTCTAGTGCAAGGTGCAGCCAAGATCTCACACCATTTTCTTGTCTTGAATTACAAGCTTTATTGTAAGCACTGTTTGTGTATTTTGTACAGAACGTCTCGGTTCC
>NW_008690438.1:0-2340 GCF_000695815.1 Acanthisitta chloris | reverse complement strand
ATTTCATTGAACTTGCTCCTGATTTATAAGATCAGAGGCAGATCCATATTACTGCTTTATAGAGCAATCTCTGAGCTCCTATTCACAGGGATGTGCAGCCTGGCACAAGAATGAGCTGGGGGAATGAGCTGGTGGCAGACGAGCTATTAGTCTGGATGATATCACCATAGCATCTGGAGCAGTTACACAGCACTGACACAGGGGATGAGAAATTCTCCACTCTTGGAAGGAGCTAACAAAGAAAACACACTGAGGGAGGGAGGTACAGAAAAGAGAAAGAGCTGTACAACATCACATCACAGGCAAGAGGTGATGTCTCAGCCCTCCACAGCTGCCTTTGCTCCTCTGTTCTGCATGTGGATGTGATGAGTCTAATGGGAAGCTTAATCCAGAGCAAGAAAGTAATTTTTTCTTATTTGTCAAGAGAACCAGTCTTCTGCTAGTTGTGCTAACAGATTCTTTCCTGTGATTAATACCTGTCTCCTGTGCTGAAGACATCAGTCTCTGCATGGATCAAATCCTAGTAGAGCAAAGCTCTCTTCTCAGAAAAGAACACCTCCCATTTCTCTGCTAACATTCCTCCTCTCCACTGCCCTTGTTCAGCCCTATGATAATTTTATGATGCACTCCAAACATAACTCACAGTACTTCCCATTATTGTGTGCCACAAGTGTTTACAGAGCCGTTTTTGTGGCAGACACAGCCTTTAGACATTCCACATTTCCTGTTCTGCCGGAGCCAATCGCTCACTGGTCAGGGCTGAAATGCAAGTCCTTCATTAATTTATACACAACGAAGCACTTCAGTCACTGCGAGGAAAGCGTAACGGAGAGCAGCCCATTAGCAAAAATTGGCTATCAAGCGTGGACAAAGTATTTCCTTTTCATGTTTCCATCAATATTAAGATTGATTAATCATCTTTCAAAAAACCCTTCCCTGATCCCAAACTGCCTTTACACTTCTCCATTAGTGTTGTATGGGATACCTGGACCACTCTCGTTTTCTCTCAGCAAGGAAACCTCTCTGATGTGATGGAAAGAACTGGGTTTTCACCACCACAGGGAACTTGATAACTGGTCCAACCCCTCTAATATTCCCTTTGTAGAATCAGAGTATAATAGCCCAGTTTTAACAAAAAGAAATCAAGATTAAATTCAATATATTCTGAAGGAGTGAAAATTCCTAGCAACAGCTGAAAGGGAAGTGGAATTTATAAATGTGTCTTTCATCTTCATCAAATTATTATTCAGTGCAGTTACATTTATTAATAACAACATCCCTTAAACCACATTGTGAGAATCCATTAGCAAGAAACACTTAAAACTGTTCACCAGGCTGTAAGAGATGATTTATCCAAAGCTAGAACAATTCCATATTATGAGCACAGTGGGCATTTCATGGGCATTTCATGGGCCAGGGAGCTTGGCAGAGGATGTTATGGTGTGTTCAGAGATGGACAGTTTGCATGGCACAGCTCTTCAGTTCCATCATCTACAGTAGCAAAGGGTAATGCAAGCTAAGAGTGTTCTTTGAGTTTCCCTCATCTCACTTCCACGGGTACTATACATACTCGGTGTGTATTTAGCCCTGAATGTGCTGATAGGCAGTTCAGAGTCATCAGCTGAGGTGTTTGCTGAGGAACCTGCTGTGAGCGAGGTCTGGGGAGAGGAAACATCCCTGACTGTCCCAAGCCCCTCCAGAAGCTGTGGAACCATCCCCGAGGGTCTGACAGGGGCAATCCCCACACTGTTCCCTCTTTCAGCACACCCTGCATGGACCCTGAAGTTCACATATTCCCCTTCTCCACTGCTTGACTTGTGTTTGAGCACAGCCTGAATGTCTGAGCAGTCAGTGAGAGCACTGGGTTCTGACCCTGAATTCAGACCAGGGGTTCTGTCCCTACCTTCCACAGCAGACTGCCCTTCCTGCCTGCTGGGCACAGAGCCCCAGGGGCTCATTGCACAAGGACAGACCCTGAGTCCTCCCAGCCCAGAACAATGATGGCACAGACAGCTCTGCTCACCCCAGCAGTGACTGCAGCGACTGGTCCCGCAGCACTGGGGCAAGGAGAGCTCTGCTGACAGTCCCAGAGCCTGAGCAGGGACTGCAGGGACAGGCGAGGGGAAGGGGCAGGAGAAGATTCCATCGTCCCCTAACTCCACAGAAAGATGCTCGAGGCAGGTCAGACGAACCTGAGGCTGATCTGCACAGTGCAGAACCATCCCCTCCAGACTGAAGAGATCTTGCACCTCTGAGCTGTGTTTCACCCCTCCCTGGCCACACCTCTGAGCTGTGTTTCACCCCTCCCAGGCCAACAGACACACAGACACACAGACAGAC
>NW_008690437.1:15472-18404 GCF_000695815.1 Acanthisitta chloris | reverse complement strand
AATGCATTGACCCCGGTGCGGGATCGTCCTGCCGCACGAGCCTGAGTGCGCGCCCGCAGCCGGCACGGCACGGCATGGTGTGACACCCCAGTCTCGGTCCGCAGTCTCTGTGCTCCCCCCGCTGCCCTGGCCCTTCATCTTCCACGTCTCTGAGCATAAAGAACCCGAAAGGGCAGAACACCTCGTGCACAGCTGCCCTAGCGTAATGTCACCAGCGCCTGACATCCGTTTTTCTAAACCACTCGAAAATAAATCACCGCTGCCCCCTGCCTTAGACCTCGTGTGGCCGAATCACTTTGTTTCATCGCTGCCAGCGCAGGGCCCTTGAACTGGTAAAAGTAGCTTTTGTCAAGTGCCCTGTGGCAAAAACCTTCCTGCCGTCTGGTGACTGGACGTGAAGGTGTCCTCACTGTTGGTGTCCTCACTGTTGTCATCAAATCGCCACCATCACCATCTCCAGCTCCTCTCCACATACCCATAAGGACCCACTTTCAGTCCTCTAGCTGTCAGGTGCAAAACACTGACTTTCTATTACTTCAGAGTAATCAAATAATAAGAAATTGTGTTCCAGTATCAGGTTTGACTGGGACAGACGTTTACAAGTACACCCAGATCTGTTTAGCCAGCTGCCTGTACAAACAAGTGTAACAAGTCACAGGTAATTGTTTACACGCAGTGTTTATTGCAAATTACTGTCACTTCCTCAGGATGTTTGCATGTCGTATAACAAAGCTCCAGTGGATTGTTTTCTAGCAAGTGTATATACTGGTGATATGCTTTCCTAAGTGCTGAGCTTGGTCCATCAATTAAGGGAATTCTGCAGTTTCATATTTAAAAGATGACTTATTTTATAGATTTACTTCCATAGGCAGCAGTGTTTCCACAGGGGGTAATGAGAGATTATCAGTGCTCTAGAATCTGTAAGGCTTGTAACAACAAAATAATGCTCTTTTTATTAAATAAAATAAAAAGGAAAAGTGCTGGTTTGCAGTCTTCTTAACTCAAGGGCTGTTAGATCTGTGACAGAACATAACTGTACCCATTTACCAGACAGGGGCAGGACAGGACTGAGATGAGGGGAAGACAGAGGATTAGTGTTGCTGAGGTCCAACAGTGAGAGTCATCAATACTGAAATGCAAAGATATGAGCATAGTGATTGGGTTGTGCTTGGATTTTACCTGTTCTTTGTTTTGTTTCTTTACCTGACCTATCCCTTTTTCTCTCTCTCCCCCCCCTCCCACCCCATCTGCTCAAAGATACTGTACTGTACATCCATGTACTAAGGAGAAAAAGGAAAACAATTTATCTTCAGGTTTATGTTCCTCTATAGGAAAAAAATTTCTCAAAGCAGGATTCTAGACAGAACGAGCTTTATTTTTTAATGCTAAGCTAGAAGCTCTAATTAAAAATATTTAAAATGCATTTCAAACTGAGCATAATACTTTTTGGCGGGCAGGGGGAGAGGAAGATGCATTTCTGGGAGACTCAGTGTGCACTGGTGTTCCAAGCCTCCTGTGAATCCTGTGTAATGCTCCAACATCTTGAGAGCTATTACTGTTTTGCTATTTTAGAGAACATTTAAGAGCAAACTACAGGGAATAATAACAATTAAAAAGTTATACTGATGTACCTTTAAACCCCCATGCACCACCAGCACAGCCCCCAGGGAGCACAGCATCTATGCAATTGTGTGCTCATACAGCGACGAGCAATGCACGCCAGATTCACATGGATCTACTCCCTCCACAGAAGTATTTCTTTAGAATAACTTAATCAGGTCTAAATTAAAATGTTATCTATCTACATAACGCCTTTCGTTCCACAAAACCTTGAAACATGCGCAGAATTAAACTCCATCTCTGGGGGAGAGACCAACCATCTACCTAGCAATTTACAGCAACTTAACAAAAGCAGGAAGGGAGGATATATTACAGGCAAATACAGGACTCATTGCAGGAGGAGTGTAATTCTCAGTCCTTTTAGTTTCTCTCTGTTATGATTTCCCATTTGTGACAGAGGTAATAAAACTTCCTTCCTCCAACCCTTATTTAATTAAAGTGTGAGGTCTTTGGGGCAGTGAGCTTACTGTGTGTGTGTGTACAGCACCTAGCAAGAGGAGGTCATGAATCAATCTCAGGCCTTTAAAAGCTACTCCAAATACAAAGCATTAGCAATAATAAGAATAGAGTATAATTTTCATTTAGGATAGATGAGACCTCTGTTTTTGATGTATTATCACAAAGAATAAATTACATGCATCTCAGGGAATAATTAAATTAAGGGTCAAAGAAAAGCATTTCATACCAGAGACTTGCAACTCCGCTTTATCCCAGTTGTTTACACCTAAGGACACTGCTGCCTACTGTTACAGCATTTACTTGAAAATTCTTATTTGCCATAATCTTACAAAATAACGTCCCAAATCCCACAGGCCACATCACCAGTAAGAGCAGGGGTGTAGTTTATTCTGAGACAGTGCATGTGATTACTGTGATAACATACCCAAATTAACCTTTTGCATGTGCAATAAACTGCAATTAGCAATCTGCAGACAAATGACAAGTTCCCTCGTTTCCTGTAATATGCAGCAATACACAATCCAGATTTCCTATTGAATCCCATATTAACCTACATTTGGTGGCAGTGAAATCTCAGAGCACCGTGTCAGAATTTATCATCATTCTATGATGTTAGCTCCACCTCTTGACGGTTCTAGACAGGATGTTAATAAACGTCTTATCCAGAATCTGAAACACTGCAGCTGAAAATGTCTATTGTTTCACCAGTTGGTCCAGCCACTTTGGATGTCTTTACTAAGGGATGGGCAGAGCTCTCCAAACAGTATGGTTGTGTTAATAAATGACAAGAAATAAAATGGAGATGGAGTAGCGAGTGGCTTTGTGATGCCGCTCTGAGCTGAAAGGAGGCTCA
>NW_008690437.1:312-15456 GCF_000695815.1 Acanthisitta chloris | reverse complement strand
CTTGTGATAAGGAATGTCACTTCAAAAAACACAAACAGGGAGATGATGTTGATGATTTTCCCCACATGCGCTTTCGTGCCTGTAATTCTACACCTCTCCCTGCTACAGAATTCATTTGCAAAATATTTCTTAAAAAACAAAGATCTTCTGGGACAACTTGTGAAGAGCAATTTTGCCACAAACCAGAAAAAGTCTCACACCTTAAACAGTCACCAGCAGCCTCTGAAAATGTTGATACAGTGCTGTAAACCTGAACCAATGGCTAATGGCTTTACTAAACAAAAGTGCTTGCTTCCAGTATATTGAAATGAAAAAGATTTTGATAATAGGCATCACACACTGCACTTTCTTCATGTGCCTTTGCTGTCGGCTTGACACGAGCGATTAGCGTGTGCATGCTTGCAGGGGATGATCTGCCTTATAAGAATGCAGTTTTGTTTAACATGAGGGATGGAAGGCGATTCAAAAAGCATCAAGATGCCTTTGTAATAAATCAGAACTAACCAGCCAGATCACCTGCCCACTCGAAAACTCTCCACCTGGCTTGTGAGTGGCCTCCTTCCTTTACTGCTCCTTTCCGTCTCCCGCTCACAAACCAGGGTTATCACACAGTGTATCTGAATTAAGTGGCGTTTAACAACTGTGCCAACCAGGGTTGGAAATGCAAATCCCTTCAGCCTCGCCTTTGCTCTCCCACTCTGCGCTGGAGTGCAGCCTTCCCTGCTGCTCCCGCGAGCAGCGCTGGCTCTCAGTGGAGTGCTCCTCTCCGCGGCTACGGGATTGGAGCTCTTTGTTACCATGGCCCTTGGGCCAGCATTGCGTCTGCGATGCAGCACTGGCGTCTCCAGTCTGTAAGGCACCTATCTCTCTTGTGGGCACTGCCTGTTAAACTGTGGCCAGGTTAAAAAAAAAAAAAAAAAGATAGAAAAAAGAGATTTATATCTATGTGTTTAGACCGAGCTTGATAACTCATAGATCTGTAACTCATAACCTTGTGTCTTTTTTTAATCAGTTTTAATCTCTGAAATAGTAAATTATAATTAAAATTTAATTTAATTTTAATCTCTGAAATAGTTAATTATAATTACGGTCATAAAACATGTACAACCTTTGCTTCCTCTCTCCTCCATCCCTCCCCTCTTACTCAGGGCTGGTACAAGAAGATAATTGTCCCTTTAATGGTAATTGTTTATAAACTCCTTTGCACAGAGACTATGTTTATATACAATGCCTAGGCAAAATCTAGTCACAAATGCAATACTCATAATAAATGAGTGAATAATACATCCCTGACCGTAATCCCAGTGCTCTCCAATAAAAGAATATCTAATTCCTTTCACAGAATTGCCTTGTAGGTTGAAGTTCAGCATATAAATACACATGGGAAAAGATGAGATTTTAATTGATAAGTATTAATCATCATTCATTGCTGTCTCTGCAGGAAGCCCAATGTTAAAACATCTAGTTAATATACAGCATAATGGATAACCTTGAGGCAGAAGCTCTTGCATCTGTCTCTATCCAAGAAAAAATGTCAACATCAGCCTTTGTTGTAGCAAAATACCCTGACATCTGAATGGAGCTGCTGCTGCTGGAAAATTGACTGTCTGCAGTGCAGTCGTGCAATTCTTCCTAACCTGGGTCCAGTGCCTAACCTAGAGATGAGGCCAAATTAAAAATCTTTATCTGTGCACACCTGTGCTTAGGAATCTCTGAATCTGGTCTGGGTCAGAATGCTGTGTTTGTGGTGCATCTCCTCTGTAACAAACATTTCTCATGTGATGCTCTCACTGCAACCACAAAGCATTAGCACTCACAAGAGCATCATTGAAGATACTTAGGCTGTTCATTGAGAACAAAGCCATTAATGATTAATACTATGGTAGGAGAAAATGTAGCAGTATTTCTTGGCAGCTGAAATGTGGCAATGTCTGTCCTGAAAGACTTACGAATACCTTTAGCTCTTCATACATAAGACAGTTCTTATTAACTCCGTGGGAAGAAGAACCACCAAACAAATCCCCCAAATTAAAGTGAAGGAGATTTTCACATCTAAAACTGAATATATACAATACATCTCTCTCTGGCTGACCCAGCAGATGCAGAGATGCATTTATGTATCACAGGCATTACTGTCCCAGCAGATGCTGCAAAGTTGTCACAGACACAGACACTTACTGTCCCCACAGATCTGTATTTTGGGAGGGAATGTTCGTACCACAGACACTACTGTCCCTACAGAACCACATCTGCTGGCCGAGTTATTGTTTGACATACTCTCTTGCCTCCAGCAGATGTGAGAGACTGCCAGGATGGCAGGCATTTCTGTCACAGCAAATCTCCATCTACAGGGAATTAAACTGCAGCTTAAACTACTGTACTTCCTGAGCCCTTAGCGTGGACAATACCTGCAGGGAGGAAGCAACATAAACCAATGAAAATATAACACACTGGGCACCTAAATCATCACCATTAACTCTGAATATGGCTGTGTTTGGGGATGTGCCAGCAGCACAAAAAAGAATTGCTTGCAGCCTCCTCCCACCCTGTCTTTAACACGTATTCATTCAGAGAAACATTCAAAGGAAAATGTCCAATGCCACTTTCACATAAGAGATCCCAGAAAGCAGAAGTCATTCATGACTATCAAGTTGACAACCTTAATACCCTGATACAGGGACCAAGTGTGTGTGCTGGGTCATTTCCAGCTTGCTTTTGAACAGAAAATTTTCGGAGTATCCAATTCATTAACACCGGAAGATTTGATTCCCAGTTCTGGAGGCCTGAGAGCAGAAATAAAGGGAAGGGGTTTGTTTCTTTACTCCCTTTAATTTGGGCCTTCATCTTTTGTGACTCTGCATCATCTTCTCCCAGACCCAGGGGCAAACAGCAGCAGCAGTCATGGGGAGTTTGGCTCCTGTGCAGCTGTGCTGCCAAGCAGCAACTTTCCAGACATGAGGATGAAAATCTTGGGCCTGTGCTAAGACATGACTATGGCCAGACTTTGCCTCTGGAGTGAACTCAGCCTAAGGCCCATACCAGAGCATGTACTTACATATAAATAATATGTATGGTATGTGAGCCTGGACTTGAGAGCTGTCTTGGGCCTTTGTGTGCCTGACTGAGTAGATGTATCCTTTATGATTTGGTACCAGAGAGAGAAAACCTCCCCTGGTAATTCTGCAGTAATGCAAACCCTACTTGAAGAAACACCATCTAACTTTGGAATTCCCCTGTGGGGAGTCTGGGCATTTGTCTTCATTTGAAGCATCAAGAGCTGTCCATTGGCAAAGGCAGGACACGCAGATTCCCAGAGTAATAATCTGATACAGCACAGCAAAACCTATATCCTTGGAGCAGATTGTGGGAAAGCATCAAGATTTTGGTTGCTCTGCCAAAGCAAACAAGATGTTTCAAACCCCATCATCTGCTCTGCAGTTCACACCCTTCCAGTGCTATCTTTTTCAGATGCCATGCCACACTGGTTAGTGGCAATGCTGTTGTCATGTGTGACTCATTCCATTTTACTGGAAATTAGAAAACCACATGCTGCACTGAAGAACTGCTTATTTATGTAGTCATATCATCCCAGAGAGCACTCCTCCTGCCATTATTTGTATACAGATTATTTTAGAAATTTGGAAATGCAGCTCTTTACCAGGGTTCATCCAGAGGACAGATTGATCAATAGCACATTGCTCTTTCCAGGGCCTGTTGAGCCCTTCATACTTTCCACTGCCACCCTGAAAATGCAAATGGTATTTTAGAACAGAATATCTTCGTCATTACAGGATGTGTGGGAAGCAAAACAGAGCAGATAGCAGTGGAATTGAGGTGCGTTAGCAGAAGAGTCTGTCACATATTTATTTCAGCTTTATGCAGGTGAATTTCACCCGCAAGGAGCAACACAAACTGCTTGGTCTTGTTTGTTTTGATTTTTGTTTTGTTTTGTTTTTTTATGGAGTGCCTTTATAAAAGCCTCCTCAAGTATTTCCTGAACACATCACAATGCTACATTTACTGTAGTGATTAATGCTCAGAATGAGTGAAATGAACTGGCATATTCAGGACAACAAAGAAGTGCAAAGAGACACCAACAGTGCATTCTTTCTGTGGATTACAAATTCCCAGATAAAAACATTAATGCTTTTAAACAACATTTTGTAGTGACAACAGATCAAGCTGGCTGACTCTTGAGTTCTGAAGCCCAGGTCTGGAATTACACGTGCTTCAAGGAACAATATCCTTTATTTTGAGTTTTTCTAGCTTTTGTAAAATTAGTGTTACTAAAGCAGCAGAACTAGGATCAAAAGTTAGATTTGATTGTGTGTTAACAGGCAAAGACCAACCTCTACAAATTCCTAAACTAAGAGATTGCATTACCCTCTACAGGTACAGATAACTCCAGTCTTATCTTTAGATGAAGAAACTGTTAAGAAGATTCAGGCAGCAGACATTTATGAAGAAAGAAAATAGAAATGCGATCCATTCTTTTTCAAAGGTTAGCATAGCTTAAACATTCCTGAAAATATTTATTGTCATAACAGACTAGACCTGCTGAAATGTTCTCACTTAGGATTTGGCCTTTGACGTTCTCAGCAATCCTGTTCACTTCAGCTGGATCCCATGGCTGCCACGAAAAGCAGAATTTAGCAAGGAAAAGGAAAAGACACAAAGTAGTTAAAGACCATTTGGAAAAAGACATTTGCTTTCAATGTTACTGACTACCCCTCAGGACCCAAATTAGAGTACTGTTATATTTTAAAGCATTGCTTTCAAGCTTGCTGGAAGTGTCAGACAATTTGAATAGATCTCCATTTAAATTTCCAATCTAGTGATATGGAACAGCTGCCATGACTTTGTGCAACGTGGCAAATTCGACATCCTCGTTCCTCAAACGACAATCATCAAGAAGGGACTCTGAAAGAAGCATAATATGCTTCCATTTTTACTGCCTTTTAGTAACTCCCAGTCAAAATTGTACTTTAGATAAAGAAGCCAAACCCTCAATTGTACTTTTAACTTGCACTGTCTACATCAGGAAGCAAAGATGTTGGGTGAAAGTTGATGGGATTTCTAGAACTGCTTCTGTTTCCAGCCAGTGAGCTGGGGGTTTGCTCACATCCTTCTGATTTATGCATCCCTCTCGGTGTTAAAGGCTCCCAGTCAGGACTTCCCCCACAGCTGTACTGGGAAGATGTAATGGAACAAGCTCCAGCTCAGCCTCACCAAATCTACCTTCCCAAAGCCTCCCAGCTTCTACAGCTCTGGCAGCCAGGGTGAAAGTGTGAACTGAAGTGTGTCACCTTCACACTTTTCCTGCTTCCTGGTAACATTGGATGAAGATGGAAATAACAATTATTATGTTCTTTTTTTAACAGATTGTGTTAAAAGGGAAAAATGAATCCAGAAGAAAAGCACTTTGGGAGTCAGATGAAAATCCTTAGCGCTGTGCCCCACTCTGGGACTGTCTAGACTGGAACACTAGAACAAAGGCAGTTCAGCCAGATTCAAGGGAATTTATGTATATGAGATATGGTACCTCTCTAAGCACAAACACATGTTACATGTATTTTGAGAAGGAATATCTCTTTAGAGTACTGTAGCATTGACGTGTTGGTCTTGTTACAGGAACAATGTCCCATCTAGCTCACATTTTTTATTCATTCACAGATGATATATTACGTGCACTTTGATAGAGCTACCTCCCACTCTTCTCCTTAATTCTGAATAGAAAACCCAAAGGAGTTTTGAGACCTATCACCACACATCATGATGTCACCAGTGCACCAAATAAGAAGAAACAGAAACATCCAGCAGAGATCCTGTTGCTCCAGGATGGACTATTTGTTTCTATAAAAATAAAACACAATTAAAAAGTCTCAGGCATGTCTGATTTCAGTTGCTAAATTAACATCTCCATGCTCATTTCTTCAATACTTTTCTGCTACCGAGTCTGTGGTTTCTTCCCTTCCGCATGACACAATCAGCTTCCGACCCTGAGATTTCCTCCCTTCAGTAGTCAACATTTCTCATGAAACTGAATCTCCAAGCGTGAAACCAACTCTCACTAATCTGCTTTCTGTTATCAGTATACTAACAGGTGCATTTATATACTGGGAAGGACACACATGTGGGTAGCATGAGTATCTCTTACTTTAGTTTGCCTCTAGCAGTTGCAATTTGAAACACAAAAAGCAGAACAGAAATATTAAGGTCAGTGTTCTCTATATGGGCCTCAACTTGAGATGGCCAACTTAATACCATTTCCAGTCAATAAAAAATATTTCTTCACAAAATCTAATTTTATCACACCTCCTACCACACAGTCAACTTAGATCCCAAGGGAACAGATTAAGAGCAACAGATAACACAGAAAGGCAAACAGGGTAGGTTAACTACATTTCACCTCTGTCCTAGAGCAGTCGGGCATGGCTGCATGGGACTGGAAGCAGACTGCAAGCTCATGTGAACACCTCCAACAGCCATTTCTATCATGTTGAATTTCTTTCATTAACACAGTATTAAGTATTTGAGACCAAAAAAAATTATGCAAGAAATCCAAACTAAGCTGCAGTAAAGTGGAACCAGGACTCATTCTCCATCAGAGATGGAAGCTTTCTGTTTTGGTAGCTGGGCTATCATTATGCCTAAGCCTTTCTCAGTGTGCAGGAGGATCATAGTGGGAATCTGTTCAACCTGACTCAGACTACTCAGATCTACTCTGCACAGTTTCTCTGTGCCACACCAGTTCTGCTTCTGGGAAGGGCCAATTACTACTCCATTCCTTACTTTCACTACAATTTCTGTCAGTGTAGCTTGTGGACATTGGTGGCACAAACACACTAACTTCACCTGGCAATGAGCAGTTCTCTTGCAGCCTGAGCACATGCCAAGAAGAGCCTAATCTGCTCAAGAAATTATAAGCTGTGCAGCTATTTGCACTGAAACCCCTGTAGAAACAGCCCTCCCCCACTTCCTTCTCTGCTAGTTTGCTCTAACAGCAGGCAGACATAAGTGAAAGGAAAAACAATGAGAAAGGAAACTTGGGAGGGACAGGTTAGAAGCAGAAGGAAGAAGCAAAAGGTCTGACTCTGCAGACCGTATTCATGATGAAAAGCATTTGCACAAATAACCTAATTGCATTCTGTGGGACTGCCGGGCTGAGTAAAAGTGCTGCAAGTGCAAGCAACAATTGCAGAGGCAGGAAACAAGTAGGAAAAGAAAGAAAAAGGAAGCCCCACATGAATCAGACACCTGCACAGAAGAGAGCGGTCTCATACACCCCAGGAAAAACAAATCAACCCAAACACTAACTGCCTTTGAGTTACTGCAGAAATATTTATAGCGCCTTTCCCGACCTCTGCCTTTGCTTCCTGGCAGGCAACGCCACAAAAAGAATCTTTACCACTGGCATCCCCTTCTTCTGCCAAACAAAAATGCAATCCCTTCCCAAAAGCACAGTAAGAGAGTCCAGATGGGCTGCAAGGGTGGCTTGGTCATCACCTGGGGAAGGGTGAGTGTCACCCCAGGCACATACTCACAGGAGCAGCAGTAACTACCTGCACAGGAGGGAGAGTGAGCATCTCTTCCTGCATGATGGACTGGGGGAACAGCATTCATTTTGTACAGATTACTCTCAGCAAGGAATAACACAGGAGCCAAGGGAGTGATGGTTTCCAACAAAACCCCTAGTCTTGCAATTGGTCATTTCTTTCCTTTCTTTACAAAACATGATGAGACACTGAAGAGAATTGGATGTCCAGTAACTGTATTGGTCCTTTTCCAGTGAGGCCTTTCAGGAATTCACAAAACAGCTTCTATGACAGAGCAATTCTAAGTTTATAAATCATTAAAATAATGTGTTTATTTATCAAAAGCTTTCCTCCTAAAATGAAACACTAGAGAGCAATCCAATCATTCCAAATAACACATGCATTTGAATTCTCTGGCCTCACAATACCAGGCACTTTTCAAAATGTTTCCAGTTAGGTTTGTCCGTAAGCATGAAAAAGAAAATCAAAATATGCCTCTTGGAGATGGGCTGATGTTTGTGAAACAAAGCTATCAAATCAGGGAAACCAAGGACTGAATTCAAAGCAATAATGGTTTGGGATCATACATTAAAGATGACAGGATCTTTCTAAATCACCTCAGACATGAAACACTCACAGTACTAACTCACAAACTTATCTGAAAAACACACACTACCACCTACTGGCAATTATCCATATATGTTATTTACATACTGATAAGTGGTAACAATATATGCACATTTGATTGACATGAACTTTGCTAGGACAGAGCTCAGGCTTCATCTTTACAATTACTAGACTTGTATTTGAAGAAAAATACATTCCTGTGGATGCAGTTTCCACAATGTGTGACTAGCTATTTTGTTCATTTCAATAAGAACTTAAGCCAGAGTAGCTGTTTATTTAAATACTTCCCATTTAAGGTTGTTGCTTTTGTCAGTGTATCCCTTTAAGTTAAGAATCAGGTTTTTTTTCCTTCTCATCCATAAGCTGGTAACGTGGTACCACTAGGCTTACAGACCTTGCCACTTCATACCCACCACCCTGGGAATGGGACATCAATTACAACAGTGGTATGGGACCAGGGAGGAGAACTGGGGCAAGTGCTGCTCCTTGGTGTAACCTCTCTCCTGCCCCAGTCACAGAGAAGCCTGGGAAAAGGAGGGCCATGGCTGGATCAAGGAGATAACACCAGGGAGCAATCACACCCTGAAACATATTTTCCTACAGTGATTCCTTGCCTTTTGCTGCAGTTCTCACCTTCTTGCCCTAAGGCTCACAGTGATGCCACAGAAACATCTTGCTGGTAATGTAATGCATAATGCTGTGATGTATATGCCAGAAAGTAATGTTAGTTAAAGGGCCTGATGTGAACACCACACACATCATTCTTGCCGAGCTTGGACAACATGTTTTTCAGCCTGCATGCTCCCAGTGGAGACCTGTGCCTGCTGGCAGAAATATGATTGCTGATGTGGATAATGCCTAATTTTGGACTATATGTGATTTACACCTTTCAAAATATAAGTCGATGTTAAGACTATGTCAACAGGACCTGCAGCATGACTGAGCCCTCACCTCACCACAAAGGAAATGTGCCAGGAAAGCCAGGGCTGACACCACTGAGTCACTCTCTGACCTGCAGTGCACTTGACCTCAGTCCTGCTGCTGTCATTTCTTGCATGAGATCACCTTCCACAGAGGATTTTGGTATGTGGGTGGCAATGTCAGAAAGATTGGCTGGTCCTGATGTAAAGGCTCACTGAAGGCCAAGGACTGAGCTTGTGAAGATTTGTCCCTGCAGTTCTACAGGCACCTGCCCCTGTGACACGAGTTAAACCCCAGACAATGCCTATTCAAAAGTCAAACCAGCAATGGGAGAAGCTGATTGCCAGGTATTGTAGCCCTGCAGGAAAACCACCTTTTCAGTCTCTTATAAATAAAACATTACAGCCAAGAAAGGCAACGTATGTATATAAATAAATCAATATTTTAAAACTAATAAACTTATATTTATTTATAATCAATACCATTTATAGTTTAATTATTTTTTTTTTACCTGAGTTGATTTGCAAAATACTTTTTCTGCAAGTTGAATCTTAATTATACACAAGGTTTCCTGCTGGCAAGTCTCAGACTAGCTCAAGACAGGCCTTCAGATATGCTATGCTAATGCCTGACACTCAGGAACAGACACTTTTCGTTCTCTTCAATATGTGCATTACAAGTAGTATTTTAATTGGGCTCCCAATTCAGAAAGCTGGAATGAGCTCGTGAGTCATTTTTACAAGTTGACTCACATGCTGCAAAACTGAAGAATTTGGTGCAGGGAAAAAGAAAAGGCAGAGGGTGGATTTGTGGATCTCTGCACATCCCTGTCACTGGGGAAAAGGGTGAGTTTGTCCCTAGCACCCAGCTGCAGCAGCACAGTGGGTTCAGCAAGTGCATTACTCAGATGAGGCTTTTTCATCTGGAGCTGTTGAAGAAAGGATGCTCTTAGAAGGCTTTTGTTTCATGAAAGCTGTGATTAAGAGATTATATAAAGTATTATAATTTTGGGATTCTTTTCCCTTTGGAAAAGGGACCAGTCCCAGCATCACAGGATGCTTGGTTTATGTGTTTCAGTGACTGCCTTTCAGCAGTTCCAGTTCAAGATTGGGCAACACATTGACAATAGGGAGAGGACTCCTCTTCTCCCTTAGGTGCCAGCCCTGCAGACTCAAATTGGAGACAGAGTCAGATTAATTTCTAAGTTCTTTTGTCCCTGCACATCACCACTGAGGAAATGTCCCACAGCTCCCACTCTACCCATGTTAAAACCCTGTTGTCATTGTACTGTCCTGTCTGCATTGTCTGTGCAGCCTCAGCCTCACACCATTGCATGGGTGCAAGGGATGGGAACTCAGTCAAAACAAATCAAGTGGAATCAAACCTATCCTTCTCTTTTTGCTGTGTTAGCTTCAAACAGGGGTAAACCCCAGATTTATTTACCGAAGCAAGCAAGTGTGAACTGCAATACACAGAAACTGCAGGTATGCTGAGGAAAAAGCTTTTCTGACCTGTCAGTTTCCCTGGTATAACCACATTTGAACATTTTTCTTTCCATATCCTTAGAGGAACCTATACAATACACAAATGAAAGGCAAATTCAGAGAAAGCAGAAAATGCCAGGGTGTTTTTCATTGTTCTGAGGACAAATGCCAGAGCCCTTCTGGGACATTCAGAACATCTAGTCACTGTATCTTATTCAAGGGAAAAGCCATCTGTCAACAAACTAATCACTGGACAGATTCAGAGAGAAGTGAAAATAAAAAGCCAATACAAACGTGCAGATGAGGTTCCAGTCAGCAACTAGCCACAGAAAACGAACAAATCCCATCCACAAAGCCTGGCACTCGAGTTCAGCCATTTTTCACTGAAGTCAAAAGCAGGGAGGGAATAATGCAAAGTGATCTTCAAACAGGAAATTTCAAATCAATCGATATGACTGTGGAAAGATGGGCATGAACCAAACATGGATCCATACCCCACCTACATAGCCAGGAACAGCAGCAGAACAGAGCACAAACATAACAACTGAGCATCCTACCACATGTTATTAACAGCATTAAAAGCCCCACTAGTTTATATTTAAACATGCAATAATACTGAACAATTTGAGTCTGAGCTCCTGGCTGAATGCAGCCTTCTTTTTTGATTAGAAACACACTACGCCAAGGGAAGTGCTCCAAGTGACTAATGTTCGTAGTGGCCAGGATTCTGCCTCCAGTGAAAAGTGAAGCATCTGCCCCATGTGTGGGCCCAACACTCATATTTTTTTCATGAGTGTTTTCTATGACAAGGGACTTGATGATATGTGGTCTGAGATCTTTGCCAGTCTTCCTCTTGAAAAATGAAAGCCCTCTCCTGGGTCACCACAAGTACACTTTCCTCAAGCACAGGTCACAAAGGAGAACCTTCTGCAAAGGAGTTCCTCGATGATGAGGCTCTGCTGTTACTTCATTTTCTAAACCTCACTTTAGGGTGTGTATGCAATTGGATTCTGCACCAAATTTGCTTTCCTATTGGTGAAAAAATTGAACAGCAGAGGAAAATCAGAGTATTTCAGAGCATTAGTGTGTGCCACGTTAAATACACAATTGAGTTAGGCTTCAGCTTCAGCAACATGAAACATGAAAGAAGTTCAGCTTAGCACTCTAGCTGAAATCAACCTGAAGGAGTCAGAACTTCTGAGAGCTAAAATGATAATTGCTTCCTTAAAGGCATCACTTGAATAAAATTAAATGCATTTCTCCAAAAGCCTCACTAGCATAGCAACTGATTGGCCCTTGAGGATTCCTATAGATACTTGTCATTCAGCATGAAATCAGGTCAGCAGCTAAAATTAAACACCCACCTCTCCCCTGCACCGCGTGTGGAGTCATCGCTTTTAGTATTGCTCAGCCTCTGCCTCCCCAAATGGGTTCATTCTTACCACAAGCTTAAAGGCTGTCTTATCAGCCTCACTAGCATAGCAACTGATTGGCCCTTGAGGATTCCTATAGATACTTGTCATTCAGCATGAAATCAGGTCAGCAGCTAAAATTAAACACCCACCTCTCCCCTGCACCGCGTGTGGAGTCATCGCTTTTAGTATTGCTCAGCCTCTGCCTCCCCAAATGGGTTCATTCTTACCACAAGCTTAAAGGCTGTCTTATCAAGGAGCAGGATACAGTCTTTGAGATGAAACTGTTGGGAATCAGACTCGCAGTCCCTTTGACTCCATCTGCATTGATTAGCTCTCGGGCAGCCTGCCAAGGCAGTGTGCTGCCTCTTACCCTCGCCACTGTTAATCTGCCTCAGCAAGGCCTGCAAGCCCTACATAAACTGCAATTTCTCTTCATTAGTGTGATTCTGCCTGCATGAATCTGATAACATATGGGATATTATCATAAAACAGCCTATTTCACCAATTCATTTTCTCCTTTATGAAGATTATGAATGTACTGCAAGTGCATAGGCAGGATAAAACAGAGGAGTCTACTGTACAGTTTAGCTTTGATTTAGTTTCTAAAATGCAGATAGCCTTCCTTTTAAGTTCACATTTCCCAATAATCCTGTGCTGATATATCATAAAAACTGCTGACTCTCTCTCTCCCTGATGTTCTCTAGTTCATTACGGGCTGATCCACACTACGTGTCGCTTGCCTGGATTGAGACTTTCATGATGAACAGAGCTAGCAGATGCCACACAATGGAAAAAATGGGAGGTACAGTAACTGTTTAGTCAACCCTAATCACTGCCACAGTCTGACTAAGCATGAACATGAAACATGATCACAGTTTGACTATGGATTATGTAATTCCAAACATATGCTTTATGCCCCCCTTGCTTCCTGCCTGTTTCAGATAACACAAGCCTGTTGGAACGGGCAGTTTCTGCACAGCTGAATGAGTGCTTTGTCTGGGAACGACACGGATGCAGGTGGATTCCTACCTACCTCTGAGATTTATTAATTAGCACGTGTCCCCATTTAATGAAGTCTGTGTGCCCTCTGCTGGTACGTGCATGCATTCCTAAGAACATCAACGCTCCTCAACGACATGGCCTTACATGTAGAGCTGCTGCTGCTGCTAGTTCCTTGGGCAACGTGTGCATGCCTGGCATGCTTCCACGTGCAGGATAAATTAAATGGAATTAAGACCCGCTTTTATTCTAAATGTCACAGCTGTTTTGTCCTTAAAACAGTTAGGTTGGGTTTATGCCTCTGTTTTGAGTGTATTTTCTGCTAAAAGGTGTTATTACAATTGCACAGTGCGTGTCTATCTCAGATTTTGTATGCACTGATCCCTTAAGGAGTTGGAGTAAGGGGATGGTGCAGAGGACTGAGAACACAGAAGCCCACAGCAACTGTAGACTTGTTCTGAGATGTTCCCAAGAAGAAAAATAATTCAGCTTTCCAGGATTAATCCATTATCAAAAGCTACACTAACTCCTGGCTAATCTGTATCAATTACTGAGTACAGACACAAGCAGTAAAGGTCATTTTAATAAGCAGTTCACTCCTTAAATTGCTTCCACTGCCAAATCGAGTCAGGATTGCTGGGGATCATAACTAAAGGATCATTAGCTTAACTCATCTGACAACCTTTTCTGCAGACCCTTCTAATTCTTTATACTACCAAACAATAACAACAGCAGACCCTCAAAGAATATTGAATGGCTCTTTCTAACAAGGAAACCAGCACAAATCACAGGATGGGCAGGGTGAAGGTGGTATCAAATGAAGATAAATATGCCCACATACTTCCAGCTGGTGCCAGTGCCCAGAGAGGCACGGGTAGTTCCCTCCAGTTGGATGGTTCCCAGGAGAAAGGGACATGCCCAAGTACCACTCAGCCATGGTAATAGAGCAGAGAGAGGGAGAAAAAAAAAAGCTTCTCCCTGTGCCCTAGACCATGACAAATCCTGTGAAAAAAAAACCTCAAGAAAAGAATATTTTCATGCCTCACTAATGGCATTTAAAACAATAACAACAAAAAAGGAAACAGCTGAGTATGTGGTTGACTTCCTGCCTTGGGAAGTGTGTTGGAGTACACTGATCTGTTCGGGCAGTGCCCAGCAGCACTGGCACAGGTAGCACTGTAAGACTGCATCAAAAAGGGTTAACCACTGCCTAGCAAAGAGAAGGTGTAGGCATAAATGTAATTCAAAACTTGTTGGCCCAGGGCATATTAAAAGCTGTATAAATTTTAAATGCTGCTCATCTACAAGACTCAAATCTGAGCATGGTGTAGTGACCCTATGCTAGGGAGGTTTGGCTGCCAGAGGAAGTTATTGCTTAGATGCATATCAAGGACTCCTATCTATTCTTTCCTTTCCTTTTATACTGAGCAGAAGCTGTTGCACCAGTGTGTGAGTACAAACCAAAGTCTAACTGCTGCAGAAGACAGAAATGTCAAACAGGCTGTTAGGAATAGTTACATTCAGTTATATTCAGTCCTGCCCAGATGAAAAAACAGTTGTATTCAGTCCTGCCCAGATGAAAGTGGAGCACAAAAATGACCTATAGTGGCATCTTCTCTATCATTCTGTGATTCCACTTTATTATTAAACTCCATTCTCACTGTGGTCTCAACCAGACTAGAAGAGGTCACAACCAAACATGGAAGCAAACATAGCATTAAACCCCATTTTATGCCCAATGTACTGCTATTTCAGCTCTGCTAAAGTATTGTGATCTGCCTGAGAAAGGAGGAGAGCCAAGAGACAGATGTAGGCAGACATTTTTCTAAAGTGCTAAAAACCATGAGTTCCAAAGCAGAACCTGGCTGGAAAGGAGTGAAGAGGCTCATTAACCCACAGGTACTAATGCATTTTGAAACACGACCCATTTTACAGAGTCAGGGTACAGAAAATGTCCACACCATGTTTCTAATAACACCTGTGAGAGCAGTAAGGGACCTTGTACTTATAGGAGAAGTTGTATATGTGTGCAGGAGATGGATCTAGGCCAAACTTCCTGCCATACACAAACATGTTATTTTTCCAGCTCCAGACACAAGCTGATTAATTTCTATTTCAAGGATGCACACACTGTACTAGAGACACATTCTCAGCAGCAAGTAT
>NW_008690437.1:0-212 GCF_000695815.1 Acanthisitta chloris | reverse complement strand
TTCCCCCCAGCCACTCCACACTAATTACTGAACAGCAACTAGCCAAATTGCATAAACAACTTCTCTGCAGCGAAAAACTTTGTTCTGGTTGTACATAATCACTTAGTATTTGATTGGACTGGGAGTCTAGATCATCTCCCTTTCCTCCTTCTGCTTGGAAGATACAAAGGAGACCCAAGAGCTAGGAAACTGACTATTTTTATATATATTTA
>NW_008690436.1:0-1282 GCF_000695815.1 Acanthisitta chloris | reverse complement strand
TACGCTGGCGATGCGCGGCCGCGCAATTTCAGCCGAGCCCACACCCGTACACGAGTCCCCCAGGTTAACGCGGTGGAGCTCAGAGCGGCGGGTCGTAGGTGGGAGCTACATTTCCAGATCGTTTTAAAGGTCACGGGGGAGGAGGGGAGAAAAACTGTGAATGTCAAAGTTGTGCTGCAGCTACTTACATGTCGGTGCCAGAGCAGGGTGGTGGCTGAGAGCGGTTTGATTGGCAGCTCAACGCGAAAGTCCGCGCGGACTCCGGAGCCCGGCGCAGCCCCGGGGGTCTGAGCACTTTTCACCGGACAGAGGCAGTTGAAGGAAGCTCGCACGTCCCCTTCTCTTCTCCTCTCCTCCTCCATCCAGGACAGAGAATGAATCCATTTCGGTTTTTCTTCCCCTGGCTCTCCTTCCGTTTGCCTACACATCCTCCAAGTACTAGCCCTAGCTTTTAACTGCAGTCCCTGGAACAAGAGGGGAAAAAATCGTTTATGGCTTAAAAAATCCAAATGGCTGATTTTGTGTGTGTGTTATAAGAATGCACCCACAACAACAAAAAAGTCACTTCTCTGTCCCCCACCGTACAGCAGAAGAATAATAAAAAAGCTTTATATTTTTGCAGTGGGTATTCAAAGATAATTTGATGCCATTGTTTCTGCTACAGATGGTTCTTTTTAATACAATAACACTGCTCTTTGTGCATACTACACACAATAAAAATCGAAAGCGTTCTCCTGAATAACCATTTTGTTCTCTCTTGTATACAGGCCAACAAAAGCTGCCGTGAGGTAATGGGTTCTGTTTATTGAGGCCATAGAATAGAGGTTTGATAAAGATTTTTGTATATGGGGGAAAAAAATTAAAATAAAGACCTCGCAAGGTCGAGCTGATCTCTGCGTATTTATTACCACTGAAATATTTTATCAATATATTTCTTTGAGTTGCAGCTGCAGGGATCCCTCCTCCCCTCCCCCCATCCATAATCAGCCCAAACATCTGTTTCTTTGAATTTGGGGAGATCTGTAGTCGTGGCCAGACCTAAAATTCTAGACTTTAAGAGCGAGCCGGGCAAAGCTGCTCAGCGCGAAGGCAAGCGGGCGGTGGGGAGGCGAGGCTGAGCAGCCCCGGCTGTGCCTGTGCGCGCCTATCTTTGTGTGCCTCGGTTTGCAATCTGCTGTCCACGCACACGCACACACAAAGGCGCAAACTGGTGCTAACAGTCACCGGGATTACCCCACGGGATTTTCCGGCGCGCGGACACGCGGCGTGTCCCTGTGCTCCA
>NW_008690435.1:0-339 GCF_000695815.1 Acanthisitta chloris | reverse complement strand
GACTCCAAAAGAGCAGGGAGCAAATGTGTCATGGCAGGAGCAACACCAAACTCTGGGAACACACAGCAGGGTGGGAGCAGGACCAGGAGCACTCACCACCCCTCAGCTGCAAAGGGGCTGGGGGAGTATCAGCCTCTTGCCACACAAAAAACATAATATAATATAACATTATTAACACATTAATAATATTAAAAATATTAATACAACCATCCCATGCTTAGAGCCCCAGGGCAGAATTTGACAAACAAATGTCCAAGGCCTCGGGAGTCATTCTGCTGCTCTCACCACAGCACCAAAATCCCCCTGGGGCCATGGGGAGGGGCAGCTCTGGGGGGGCTA
>NW_008690434.1:0-313 GCF_000695815.1 Acanthisitta chloris | reverse complement strand
AGGCCCAGGGGAGCTGCATGGGGTCGCAGAGTCACAAGGGTCACCATGGGGTCACAGGGGTCGCCATGGGGTCACAGGGTCACCATGGGGTCACAGGGGTCACCATGGGGCCACGGGGTCACCATGGGGTCACAGGGGGCACCATGGGGTCACAAGGTCATCCCGGGGCTCCCAGGGCACCTCAGTGACACCCCCAGGTGACACTCGGTGTGACAGGAGTGCCCACAGGTGACCCAAGTGCCCCAGGTGTGCCAGGGCGGGTACAGGTGACTCACCTGTGCCAGGGGTGCCCCCAGGTGCCCCCAGGTGACCC
>NW_008690433.1:0-651 GCF_000695815.1 Acanthisitta chloris | reverse complement strand
GTGATCGACAGGGCTGTGGGTATGGCAAAGGGATGATGGACAGGTCTGTGTGCCTTCCTAACGGGGTGATGGACAGGGCTGTGGGTGGGGATAAGAGTGATGGACACAGTTTTGGGTGGGTTGAAGGGTGATGGACAGGACTGTGGGAGGGGATAAGGGATGTGGGAGGGGTTAAGGGATGATGGACAGGTCTGTGTGCCTGCCTAATGGGGTGATTGACAGGGCTGATGGGTGACAGACAGGGCTGTGGGAATGGCTAAGGGATGATGGACAGGACTGAGGGTGCAGCTAAGTGCTGATTGACAGGTCTGTGAGCCATCCTAACAAGATGATTGACAGGGCTGAGGGTGCAGCTAAGTGCTGATTGACAGGCCTATGGGCATGGCTAAGTGCTGATTGACAGCTCTGTGGGAATGACCATCCCCCCCCCCAATTTGCCCTTTGCCCCTGGGGGTTAATTAGGGTTAGATCATTAACACAGACCCTTCTACCCCCCCCAGGGGACTTCGGACCCCCCAGGCAGAGCAGGTACAGAGCAGGGACAGCCCTGGGGGGTCCCAAAACTCCTCCAGACCCCCCAATTAACCCTCCCCAATTAACCCCGCCCAATTAACCCCCCCCAATTAACCCCCTCCAATTAACCCCCCCAAT
>NW_008690432.1:0-2159 GCF_000695815.1 Acanthisitta chloris | reverse complement strand
GAGAGAGGGAGAGAGCATTTTTGTCATCTTGAGATACTTAGTAATGTTTTTCTCAACTGAAGTTTCCACATTATGCTTTTAATCAACAAGCATGACAAAGCTTGCTCAGAGACAAAGCAGAAAACAAGGACAGGTGGCCTTTTAGCATCCCTCCTCTGTGCCTTCTGCTACTGCCGTTGGCACCCTGTTGCTACAGCCAGGAGCTAGCATGAACTAAAATAACCTTCAAGCAGTCCTGCAAAGGAAAAAGGCTAGTGGGGAAAAAAAAAAAAAAAAAAAAAAAAAAAAAAAAAAAAAAAAAAAGGGAAACAGATTTAAAGTAGGCAGCAGATTCAAGGGTGACTGACTGCCCAAGCACTTGGTGACAAAGGACTCCCAGACACCAGAGAGAAGTAAGCAGGAGATGAGGAAGATGGAGAGATGGCATCCACTGGATGGAGCAAGGAGAGGGGCTAGATGTATAAAATAGTTACTGATTTCATTGCTATGCCTTCCAAGCATATATGAAACAGCATCTCTGAGAGGAGAATTTAGGGTCTATGCAGCAAAACCATTGGGGAGTTATAGTAAAACGGTACATTAATTTTAGATTTTAGCAGTTGTTTAGCATTTCTTCATCAGCTGTGCTGATTATTTGCAGTGCTTGAACCAATTCACTGGTTTGAACTTTTTTATAATTGCCATGTATCACAAGCAAACTCTAACCCATTAGGGATAGCTTTGGCTCTCTAAATTTAAAAGTGTTTATTCAGTTCCTGCAATTTGAGATTTGGACACAAGCCTGCAAGTTCCAGATGCTACACAGTTAGCAAAACACTTTAGAGGGTATTTTAGGTGAAACTTAGACATGTTGACAGAGCATGTATCTTCTCTGTTCTTCAAAGAATTCAAGTTAAAAGGGACATCAAATCTGTCAGCTAAGGAGAAGTGTGTTTCAGCACTGACTCCTTGTTAGCAGGCTGAGAAAAATGACACCTCAGTCTTTTCATAGCTCATCTTGAGAGTGCCTGTCTTTGACTGTGTGTGAGGCTGTAGTAAATAAAATGAAAATATGCGCTTTAAACTCTCTTTTTCTAATTTCCTGTGAAGGTGACATGAAAGCAGATAGAACTATCAGACCAGTGTCCACTCAGTTGTATGAGTGCATACACCCAAGTGTCTTTAAGAAGGATTCATGAAGTTCAGTAAAACTTTTCCAGGTAGGACACAGAAAGGGGTATCAACAAACTGTGGAATTTCCATCCCTTCTACCTGATGATATGGGAAGATCTTATTGGACGATGTGATGGAGAGTATCTTTGTGTATAGTGCACTGTAGGTATAGAGTTATTGATGGGTGGGAAGGTGGCAGACATTTAAACTATTCAACCAAAGCAGCATGAAACTTCCCAGCTCTCCTCTCCCTGGCAGATCACTACATTCACATAAAGTATGTTGAGCACTATTGTGCTGTTAAGTCACTTTCAATTAAATTGCTTTCTCCATTCAGTGTTGACCATGAAAAAAAGTAAATACATTATTAACACAGTAAAATGTATTCATGTGTAATCTGACTTCAGTTATGCCCTGAAGTCTGCACGTACACTACAAAATTGTGTCTACATTAATGGGTTACACAACCATGATTGCTAAGATAGAATAACTTGTTCCTATTTGATGTTCAATTTTAAAACACAGATTGTATTTCAAGGAGTGAAAGGTTTCACAAGCAAAGCAACAGATTGCACAACGAGTAAAAGCAACAGAAGGGTGCAATATAAAGTCTGTCCTCTGCCTTAAATGCTATTTATTACTTATTAATGTGTGCTGACTTTCTCGATTACTAAAATCAGTTATCACCCCAAACTGTCGCCCTGCTGCTATTCCTCCATCCTCTTTAGGAGGAGACACCACAGCTCCTCACTGTGCTCTCTCAGGGTGGCACATACCCTGCTGAGCACCCTTGTGCCGTGCAGCCAAATGTCCAGCAGATAATTATCTGCCAATCACACCAACCATCATCAATCGCAGCGATGATGGTAATTGTTAATTATCGGAGGACTGCAAAGGTGGACCCTGCGTGAGCGATGCTCGCTAGCTCCTGTAAAGACTACAGCTCCCAGAGTGCAGCGCGCCGCGCGCCGCCTCCTCCAGCGCGTGAGAGGCGCGGGGGGCGCCGG
>NW_008690431.1:0-1704 GCF_000695815.1 Acanthisitta chloris | reverse complement strand
TATATTTTATACATTTAAAAATATAGCAACTGAAGTGATTCATGTACATGCTGTGAACTTGCCATCATACATGGAAACATTCAGCAGCTATTGGGAATATCTGCTTTAAGCCCTCAAGCTCAGGGACCAGAACAACTGTCTCCAGTAAAACACTTCAGACCAAGTGCTCTGTATTAGACATGCCTAAACCTTCTCTAAAGACACTCTAAATAAAGGAAAAGGAACAGAGAGAGTCATGGTTTCCTTCTGCACGCTACCAGCTAGATGGCTGCTCTTCAACTGCAATTTAAACAACTTCTACCTCCTTGACTATGAGAACACCTTTAGCACTGAACTGGAATTGATCTGAGATGGGATGGTTTTCCTCAGCAAGAAAGAACAGTCCAAAAGACAAGTCTCCTCTATCAAAGCCTTATGCTGGTTTAGGAGTTGGTTCTTTACTTCTTGCTTATGTTTTTATGGGGGAAGCAGAAAGGTTGTTTGTCGTTTGTTAGTTTGGGGTTTTCTTTGCTTTAAAAATGACTTCCATTGTTCCCATTTTTAGCATCTGGCTTATGCACTGATTCCCATAACCTCAAAAGGCTCTTTGCTCCTGATGGACAAGCAGCTCTGGCTTCGGCTTATGCTTAGGCATCAGCTTCCAGCTGCTCCCAGCACTTCATTCAGGCAGGAATCACTGCAGACATGGAGCACACTGCAGGCAGAGTAGCAGTCTAAGCACAAGGGCAACATCAAGTAGCTTTAATCTTTCATACTTGAGAGCAGCAGCACCTTTTCTGCAGCACAGACATAATCTTCTGATGAAGACAGGCAGAGCTGTGCAGTCCTGCAGGCAACCACAAGCTGCTGACAGAGCTCTGCCATAGGGACTTCTGATCCTTTAAAAAGATTGTCTTCTGCAGCTGGACACGAGAAAGTCACAAATCAACAACAGCACCAGAAGATGACTCAGTGTTGTCCACCTTCAGAGTGTTCACTCCACATGCAACCACTACCAGCCAGGCCAGAGAGAGAATCCACAGGACACGGACCCAAGGGTGACATGGGACTGTGATTAGGTTTATTCTCCTATGCAAAGCCCATTACTTTCCTGATCCTGAAAAGAAATGGTTCGTAATGCTCTTGACATACATAAGTGAGATTAGTCTTAGCTGCTCTTGCAGACGTATCTTGTTACCAACGGGACCAGACAGATTGACTTTGAAATCGAGTCGCCCACGTTTCTGGGCTATCTCACACTGCTGCAGACTTCTGTGCTCCTCCACACAGCGAGAGGGGAAACAGATAAACCTGCATTTTATTTCTTATTCTACGGGTGGGCAACACTGAGAGCCAGCTCTTCCACAGAGCATCACAATCTTGCACTGGTGCCCAGCGGATCCAAACGCAGCGACGCCAAACGCGATTCCACACCTCCCTTCGGGGCGGAACGAGCCCATTGTTCCACCCCTGCCGTCCGGAGCAGGCCAAGGCCGAGCAGCAGCAGGCAGTGCCCGCCCCCGACGAGCGCTGCTTTCTCGCTGCTTCCCATTTCCCAAGCACGCCCTGGAAAATCGCTCCTTTCGAACCAGGGCTTTGCCTCTTGGCCGGAGGTGTCATTTTTGCGGCATTCGCCAGCGACACGCAACACTCTGCCTGGAAGAAGAAGGTCACGTTCCTGCTCAAAAAGAAACACGCACAACACACACGCTTGGGCGCGAAGGC
>NW_008690430.1:0-433 GCF_000695815.1 Acanthisitta chloris | reverse complement strand
GAGCACATCTAGACACACCTGAGGACACCTGTAGCCACCTGAGGACATCTAGACACACCTGAGAACATCTAGGGACACCTGAGGAGATCCATGTCCACCTAAGGACATCTAGAGACACCTGAGAACATCCATGATCACCTGAGGACATCCATAGACACCTGAGGACATCCATAGACACCTGAGGACATCTAGACACACCTGAGGAACCCCCCTGCCCCCCCGCCCCTGCCACGCCCTCACCTGCTCCTCTGTCTTGAGGTCTCCGAAATCCTTGAGGAATTCTCCCTCGGACGGAAACTGCGACGGCTCCAGGAAGTGCAGGAGGCTGAAAAGTTCCTCGACCGTGTTCTGCAGAGGTGTCCCCGTCAGCAACACCTTGTGCTCCTGGAAAAAATACACACCTGGGTCACCTGAGCTCACCTGAGCTCACCTG
>NW_008690429.1:256-21251 GCF_000695815.1 Acanthisitta chloris | reverse complement strand
GGGGGGAGAGGGCTGCGCGGGCCGAGCCGCCCTGGCGAACTTTCTCCTCGTTCCGCGGAGCTTTCCCCGACTCCAGAGCCTCCCCTGCGGTCACGCGTCGTGGGTCTGCAAGACTAGCTCATGAAAGGGACGAGACCTCCAGAGAAACGCTTTTTATTAGATCAAACGGGTGAGGAAAGGGGGAAAAACGGCCGAGAAAACAGCTCCGTGAACTATAACTACGCCAAAACTGGCCAAACCCCGCAGTAACGTGCGTGAACGGGAAGCACTTCCCAGTGTGGGATGAAGGAGCTCATGCTTCCTCGTAAGAAAACTTTGCAATTTCTACCTGAATCCGTGCAGAGAGAAGGCCAACTCCATTATAAAACTGGGGACCAGCCAGGTTTGTAACTAGTTAGTAAACACACTCGCACCGACATGGTGATACAGAGTATACACGTGTCGCTTGCAGGGATCCACGATCAAGTAGGCAAAAGTCTGTTCGTGGCTTTTGCTTGAAGGGTAGCACAGGCCATTAGCATCCTGAGAGAAAGTGAAAAAAATCCAAAACAGTATTAGGGACAGACAATATGGACACCCATGAATTAATATAATAAAATTTGAATGAAATTTATCATTTTGTTCCAAATGTAACAGTCTAGCTAAATACACTGCAGTTTATTAAAACAATATTCTGGCTCCATGAGGATCCCAACACTATAGAACACACAGTAGTTCTGGCTGAATGTTTCAAATAACCTTGAGGTAAATGTAGTATTAATAGAAAATGTAAAATTAAACATGTAAGCATGTGTTTATGCATATATATATGTTAAATATACAACAGCCCAATCATGTTTCCTTTGAAAGAGAAAAAAAATCACAGGCTCTATATTAATACAGAAAGCTGTTCCATCACTGATTTTTTTTTTTCACTTAACATTTGCTAATGCATCTGTTCAGGTTCAAATATTTGCATTTAAGCAAAACCCTCATTACAGCCCTTACTAACAACTTTGGACTGTTACTGAAAACATTTTGTGTGCCAGTCCTCAGAAAGGGTTTGAAGGGAGTCTGGACACCTAGCTCGAAAATCCTCATTGGAAAACCCATCCAGCTGACAATCAGCATGGGAATTGGGCTCTTCAGTTTAGCATCCCATGTCTGCACATGGCAATAAAAGCTTCAGTGTTGACAGAGCAGCACAGCTTGACACACACTTCAAATCCAGTAGGAATCCAGAAACTAGATGGGGATATTTTTGAAGGGTTGCTATTTTTTTTCATTCAGTCACTCTGGTAATTGAACATCCAAAAGATCACTAAATTCTTTTAGAACACCTCCTGCTCCCCAACACCTTTATACAACAGTTGAAGAGACAGAGGTTCTGTTCTACCTTTTGCCTAAGGGAAATTGATATATTGCATGTATTGTTCATTTTCTTCAGAAAAATATTAAACTCACAGACTATTCCAGATTAGGAGCACATCTCTCACATTCTTGTGTTGAAGCTCTCTTCCTTTGCATAAAATAATCCATCTTATTTTGGACCATGGAAACATAAGAACAGTAAGCTCTCTCAATAGCTAAGGCTGTCAACTTAGAATGAAAAGGTCTGGGTTCCCATTTCCACTCCAAAGACTATCTGTGAATTTTATCCAGTAGTTGTTACTAGCATCCCAGTTTCTCTCCTGTTATTTCAAAGAAGATGAACCCCCTACTATATGTTCTGGTGTCTTCCTTTGGAGGATTGTTCGAACTCCTAAATCTTAAATTAAACCAAGCACCACCATAAAAGCATTGTTTAAGACAGGTAGAGATTTGATAATGTTTATTCACAGCATTTTCCAATGGTAGGCAAATGCCAACAAGCTAAAAATAGCATTCTATTTTTAAGCAACACAGCATACAAGCTCTGTAGCTCCAACTGTAAGATGCCTAGCTCTCTTCAGGTGGTTTTGAGGGATACATGTGTAACAAACACTGGATTCTCAACTGCAGTAAGGAAGGCAACTTTTAAGGTTCTGGAGTGCTCAGCATTACAATGCCTTTGGAGTTTGACCCCAAAACAACCTAAGCTCATGCACAAAACTAAAAAAACATAAAAAATAAGAGAAGACCAACATCAAGATGTGATTGCCAGTTAAACTCTTCTCACTGCTATCAAGGGTCCCACTCCTGCAATCGCTATGAAATTGACTAATGTCAGCTAGTTTTGACTGTTTCAAGGCAGTGTTGGCACACTAAAAATTTGTTTAGCAACTCAAGAACAAAAATGAGTTAAGTTGGTGATGAGGCATTTCGAGAAACTACAGAATATACCAAACCTGGGATAATAAATATAACATAATTCAATGAAAAACATTCTTAAATTTACATTAATTAGTAAAAAAGTTTGTAAAGACCCTAAAATACTTGAGCACAATGGCTCTGAAATTTACATTCCTGCATGTACACAAATTAAGAATCACACCAGTTCCATCTGCATATGGACTTCGTTTCAGACATGTAGGGGGTGTAATGATTGATTTACTTATGTTAGAGTAGGATCATTTTATTTTTTCTTTGTAGGAACATGGATAATCAGCTGATGATTTAAGAATACATATGCATAGCATAATACAGAAATAAAGATACTGCTGAACATTCTCAAAACGGCATCACTTAATTGACAAATTTTTTAAAATAATCTTTGAATAAACTGTGCATTTCTAACACTGCCACAGTTTGGATTCAGGTAAAGAAAGAGCTAAAATATCAGTGAGCAACCCATTACTTCAGCTGTAACCGTGTTTCATTATATGCAAAGCCCTGACACTGTCAAGGGTGTCTGGAGTTCAACAGAGTATTTCGTCACAAGTTTTAAAATTATTTCTCATGTGATGCCCAGGTCTATTGGATTTTTATGCTAAACAGGCCTACAGACACTTATAACTATACCTTGATACCTTGAAATACTTACATCTCTAATAGTGTGCGTTTTTAGGTATTGTCTCCAAAACAAGGGCTTCTTAGCCACAGCTTAAGTTGTCAATTCCTGATTCCATTTGTATTTGCACAAATTTACATGTATATTTATTTGTCCATTTATTAATCCAGCTTGCAAAAATGTGTGTTCTTCTAGCTTCTCAGCTGCACAAGTCACTGTTACCAGAACAGCTTTTAAAAATTATTTGTTTATTTATATCAAGCTAGGAGGGTATGTCCTTTCAGATATCAACCAAGAAAACATGTCTTAAAAACTGCCAGCTCAACATTATAACACACTCTACAGTTATTTACCAAATGAACTCAGAAACTAAATCTACTGCAGAAATGTAGTTATATCCTTGACAGAAACTTTCCATCACAAGCACAAGACATTTGTGCTCCAGTAAGTGTCCTTCCTGTATGTGCCACCAAGTAGAGTTGAATAGTTTTGACCCACATAGCCATCAAACACTCTAGACATACCATTTAAGCTTTTTTGTATTCTGAGAGAAAATTCTTCAAGATGTTCTTTAATAAACTTGTAATTTCAAAATTCTCCTTCACCTCACAAATTTTCAGAATGTGCAGTAATGCCTAATTTTCTTCCAAGGTTACAAGGAGAATAACCTGCTCTGAATTTACACTAGATGTGCTTTTGTCCATCCACCTCTTTTCTTTACAAGAGGTTGCTAAAGTTTGGAGGTTTTCTTTTAATACTGACAATATTTAGTGTATGGCAAAGATAGTTAGGGAAGCTCTTTAATGTTATGTGTCTACCTAAACATAGAAATTTGCAAAATTCACATCAAAGTGTTTGATTCAGAGGTGAGAAAGGAACAGTAATAACTGAAGAACATCAAGTTATCATGGTTTTGCTTTTTTATTTTTTTTTATTACACTCTGCAACCTAGTGGAAAGATAAATTTTGATACACCCATAAAGTATTTATTTTCAAAAGCCTTTTATGAATCACACAAAGTACTTAAAAGATGATGACCCACAGATGAACAACTGGGCTATTGGCAACCTACAGGGAAGTTTGTGCAGTCTGAAATGACATCAGCTAGTGCTGTTGAAAGTGGGTACATTATCTGACATTTAATTATTATATATTCTGGTTACTCAAGAAGAATTTGGAGCAGTTCATCCTACTGTAGCAATTAAATGACAGACGTGCTGAATCTAGTAAACATGCAGCCAGTTCTCAAACTTATCTCGATGGTAAGTGTATGATTTTGCAAGAGAAACAGATAGGAATGAGACTTGACAGGGGAGGGGAAAAGAGGTTAGCAGTCACCTCACCACCCCAGCCTTTCTGTGTACTAAACTTCCTGGCAGTCTTTACAGAAACAGATGCAGTGCAAGCTATTCAGAAAGCTCTAGCAACATTTCTGAAAACAGAACTATACAAAGTCAAGAGTGCATTCTTAATCCTTGCTGCTGTCTCAAGTAGATGTAAAGCCAGAATTACTCAGGCCTATGGGTTTTTTCATAAACTAGTTTCTGGATGACTCTTGTGACCTCAAATGTAATCCAGTAAACCTATTTTTAGTGAGCCACCAAATAAAACTTTAGTTGGTGGTTACTAATGAAGAGTTAGGAAAGAGGATGAGAAAGCAGGATGAGACCAGAGAAAGAGTGCATGAATGAAAAAAATGACAACTAAGGGAAAATAAACCAGTACAAGGGAATATTACGTTTTCTTTGTGAATGTCAATTATTTTCATGTTATGTATGTTACTTCCAGAAAAATCCTGTACCAAAAAATCATTAATACTTACATATGCAGACACTCTGAAGACTGTAGAAATAACTCCTATTTCTTTTGTTTCAGGATTCTTTTGAACACTGAAATACAGGGGAATAATGCATACTTAACAAGTACAGTAATCACTGATTATTAGAATCTTTCATTTATTAAATACATTTTTCATATATGCTCTGTGTCCTCACCCAAATTGTATTAAATACAAATTCATGGTTAAAATTCACCTTATGTCACACTGACTATGAAAAGGTATATGGCCATTGTTCAGTAACATGGATTCTATGACATTCTACTGAAACCTATTGAATATATCTAGTCATCTGACTAAATCACAGCAATATTACCCCATTCTAGGCAACTCCCATAAAGAATTTGCATTTTGATAGCTAGGAAAAATTATGCAGCTAAACAGTTTGTAAAAATCTTTTCACATATTCTTTGAGAAAAAAACCTGCAAAGGGAAATGCATCCTAACACAGACCACAAGAAGTAGCAGCAGTACTGATGAAGAAATGCAGACTTTAGCTCATTTTTAATTAAAATATAATTATAGTTTAGGTTCATTTTTCCTCCTTTGGAATTTTGTCAGCTATGCAACCTAGGATGGGATTAATTCTGAGTTTTTACATTTCTAGGCTGTGTTTGTTGTGAAGGCTGCCATTTCTTTCATCACATTTACTAATAATACTGAGATAGTATTTTAAAGCATCCAGGCATCTCAACATATTTCAAATTTAAGTATTTTTAATATGTTGTTTTTTCCTCAGGTCTGCTTTGAGTGATGCTTACATTTCTTCATAAATTAGATCACGTAACTGCTATTAATTTACCTAATTGCACAGATTCCTATTTACATTGACACACTGTTGAGCAGTTGAGGGTTATAACTTCCATACTTATACACTTCTAAGAAATGCATAGCTCAAATCCTGCTTTTTCACAAATGGTTTTCATTCCTGGGAAAGGTCCCAGTACAGACAAGTTACTAGAGGATGTGTGTTAAACACAGCCCAGTTGTACACCACACCAGCTCCAAGCTGTGACAGCCATCCCCTAGTAGCACTGCTTTGGCAGAGCTTCTTTTTTTAAGAACAAACAAACCCCAAATCAACCAACATCACCTTTGTTGATTAAATCTCTCCAGCCAATAAAAGCAGTTGACTCTCCGATTAACTGATTTCATCTGTAGAGTAATGACACAGTCATGTTTGAATTCAGCCTGTACTGTGAAGCTGATCTTCCCTGTGGTGAGTCAGTAACGAGGCTTCCACAGAACTTTTTGTTGCATCTGACATATTGACATACTCAACAGTGGATTAAGGCAGCATTGCTGAAATTGGTACTGACCCCAGCTGTCTGCCCTACCACTCTCCAGGGATGACTTCCTTCCCAGCAGGGACAGCTCAGCTGGTTCATGACTCAGCTTCTGAGCCACTGCAGTTCACAGAGCAGCACATTAAGACAAACTAACACAGACGTCAGTTTATGTTAACGTACCAAGCTGTAAACTGCAGCAGTTAGGAACTGTTTAACCTTCTCTGTGCAAAGAGTGACAACTATCAGAACACGATATAGAAGGTTAGTGGGGTTGTTGCTTTCTACCATATATCACCACCTCTAAAAGCTACAGTTGTATTTAAGTTACTCTGGCTTCAGATTCGTCTGTCTGAAAACAATGCTATCAATTTCTGGTTTCTTAATTTCTATGCTATATATATCTAAGATACCGAAGTCAGGGGAGACAAAGAATAACTCTTTCTATTTATTCCACTGCCTTGAGAAATTTTCCCCTTGTGGTTAGCTTCCTGTAAGTAATTCTTCAGAATGAATGTTTATTTCTAGTACTTTGGTTAGTTTTTAAGGCAAAAAATTGCGTCTGTTAAAATCAGATGAAATTCTTCCTTTGCTGACTTGAAAGAAACCAGGAGCTTGCCTTTGACAAGCTTGTTTGCTCTATTTCTTTTTTTCTCCTAAAAGGTTTTAGAAAAAAGGACCTTGCCTTCTTGAAGAGGACACTATTTCCTTAAAAACAGTCTTAATACCACCATGTTCTTTCAAGTTGTTAAATTCTAAACTATTCATTGAATATGGTAGTTCTTCCATCATTTTGATGCACATCTATTCTCTTTTTATTAAGAGCAAACATCCTCATGGTCTCTCAATTCACTTTGGGCTTTATTTATATCTGACCCTACCAGCAATATTTTATTGGGCTTTCCAAACAATAAAAGAACAACTTACTGCTTTCACATACATTCATTCATTATGGGGGAAAGGGCATGGAGATGGAGATGAAGAAAGGAGAAGAAAACAATGACTACAAGGTACTACAACAGCTGTCACCATGGAGAGACACTGTCAGAAAAAATCAGAGAGAAAGTTCAGAAGACAAGATTTATCAACAAAGATTCATAGATTATATTTTAATTAACGAGCTTTTGTCATGTAACTATATGCTTTAACTAAATCAAAATACTACAACAAGGCTTTTGAAATTATTTAGGTTACACAGGACACGACACTGAACACTAGAATTTTGGATGGATTCAACTGGTCACAGACTAATTACTGATGGATTAGTAACACTACAAGTTGTGCATTAATTCATTAGTAAGAAAATACTGCTTTTTTTGCAAAGAAGAAAATGTTTGCCATTTAATAGCTGTATTTGGAAGTCCCTAGCTGTGCTTGTAGATTATCTAGAGTGGTTAATTTCAAAAAGACTATTGCATTCTCTCATAAAAAAGCAATATACATGGAAATGCTTGAACAAAATGGAATCTCAAACCTTTTAACACTATTTTGAACACTAGTGTCTTAGAGTTAGAACTCAGGAAAGGCCAGAAAAAGCAGCTGTAATAAAGATAAGTACAAGAAAGCTCATAATAGGCCTGCCACTCCCACAGTAAACACACTTTTGTGGACCTCTTCATGCCAAGGCTCTTTTCCATTAGGAATACTGTTACAAGACCAAACAGTGGCAGTTTATACTTCTATAAGCATATTGTTATTAGACTAAGTTCATCTCTGGCAGCTAATTTTTCAATGCACATCAGCTAGAAGCTAATAATTATTGCAGTATCCATTTGTTTTTTACCAAGCCTTCTGAAGCCTCAAACAGAAAAATTAAGCCTTCAGGAGAGTATAGTTTAGAGAATTCTTAATACCATGAAAAGTTTTTAATATCACTTAACAAGGAGTAGGAAGTATCCAATGCAACTGCAATCCAAGATGAAGAGAAACCAGACAGAGGATAGCAGTCTAAAAAAGATTTTTAAGAACAGTTGTATTTAACAGGAATTTGAAGGCAAACTCTTTGGTAAACAGAATTTAAGAGATTACTACTATCATTAGCAATTGTTTCCTGAGAATAAGAGGCTATAAGAAAGTAATTTTCATTGCTTTATATTCTGGCGCTATTTGTGCAAAAAATGAAGTAAAACAATGCACAGCATAGACTAGGAATGAGAAATTCGTCAAGACCATCAGTAATGTTCCTCTTCAGAGCCTTTCAGTGGCTTTTTCCTTCTTAAGGTGGTGAAAATAAAACAGCAGCATCCTTTTCGATAAACCAGGGGCAGGGAGAAATGAGACAAAAAAAAAGACAACCGTGATTGTGAAGCAGAAGGGAAAGTCTGAAATGTCAAGGTTGAAAGCTTTTCTCGTGGGACTGACAGAAAACTTAATATCAAAGGAGCAAGATAAAAGATTTAGTTAAATTGTGAGTTTCTTTTTCAGCTGGTAGCCAGTGTTAACACCAGCTCCTTTGGCAGTGAGAAACCAGGAGACATTTACAGGCACAGAAACAGAGAGACACATGGTAGGTAAACACTGAAGATCACTTATGTCACATGAACTGAGTAGAGGCGCTTCAGAATTCTGGAGGATAGAAAGCAATCTGCCAACTGGGGAAAAATAGCCAAAACCAAACAAAAGAGAAATGGATCTTGAAGTGTTTTCTCCTAATATTGTATACAGGACAGAAGTATCACAAAAGAGAAAAATCACAGAAATATATAAAGAGGTAACAGGGAGCAGGTTGAGGACACAGAAAAAGTAAACCTTGAAAGCAGGATGAAATTGTGGAAGGTTCTTGGCAGATGCTTTTTCCTTTTTTTAAGTACCAAGAACTGCTTGACATCCTTATCAAATTTTATAGCATGGAAAGGAAAAAAGAACGGACAGAGGTTAAAGGAGATAGGAAGGTAAAGGAAATGAGTGGCTTACAACAGAACTTGAACATCTTTTGGATAAAACAACTTAACAGCAAAGGGAAGAAGTGAAAGAACTGATTGGATTTGCACTTTGTCCTAGGTCAGTTCAACAACACAAGCACAGAACAGCTGCAGTCAGTGAGAGTCAACTAAGGCCCAGGATTCAAGTAACAAACAGTTTGATTCAAGCGCAGAGTGAACGATTTAAAAGAAAAGGGAGGATAGAGCTGAAGCACTGATGGGTCCTTGTATTTCTGAACAACCCACTTGGTTTCCATCTACATATGACATGAAAATATCAAAACTCATCATACTAATAATCTTTGGTGATTAATCACAGTGTTCAAATTAATACATACAATCTAAATTTATTATTTCTAAAAACATCTTCTTGGAATATTAATAGCACTCAGTTTCTCTGTTTCAGTGGTTTGTCTAAAAGTATCAACTGTTCTACTGCTATGTTAATAATTGATTTTAGATAACCCTGGAAATAGCATGTGAGAAAAAGCAACTTGCACCCTGAAAAGTACTGACCATTAGAAAATATGAAAGCTGCTAGAAGTTATTAAAAATTTGCAAGCTTCTTTAGTAAAATATTACCAAAATAATTCCAAAACTCAGCCAAATGTGTTGGTTTAGATATGTTGTTTAAAATGTTTTCTTTGGACACAACAATCTATACACAAGTACTATAGATATTAAAAAATATTCAGGTGATTAAGAATCACCGAGTCTAATAACTTTCACTGTATCTTTGTTCAGACATATAAACTTTACACTTAAGTTTATCCAAAGACATTTTAAGAACAGACTTAATGATGTGTGTGAAAATATCAATTCCTTCTTTAAGCAATTTGAAGTCTTGTGTGCATTGTAGTGCATTACTTAGCATCCGCATTATCAGAGCTCTTTTACTGTTTCTCATTTTAGAAGTCTCCAATTGTTTTCCATAGTTCACTTGAGTGGTAAAGTATAATATATAAAATTTTAGTACTACCCTTGACAATTGTAACATTCCCACATTAGCTTAACTAGGAATGAATCTGAATAACCAATAACTACATTCCGTTTCCCACTAACCAGGAAACAAGAACTATTGTCAGCTGGAGAAGTCAGCATATGGGTATATCAAAACAGGGAAAAAATTGCCAATTTATTCTGAATTTGATCATCTGATCAATCACCTCTAATCTCAAGGACAAAAAAACCCAAACACATAAAAATCCAAACAATTCCACATACCAGACCTGGCAAAAAATGTGTGTTAATCCACTGTGTCATGTTAACAGCCAGATTCTACCACCCTTAGCTTTACACTGTGAGAAGTGTATTAGCAGAATTAGGAAGGCCAAAATGCAACTGTATTACAAAAAAATTAAAAAATCAACAGGAACAAGACATATATGGAACTAAACATTTCAACTAAGTATTTCAACTTTAAAATCCTAAATCAAAAGCAGTCCAATTGAAAGCAGTCCAAGATTATGCATCCAAGACTTAATTGTTAATATTTTATCAATGACAGTGGGAACGCAATCTGCTTCCATTGCCATGCCATATTTTCAGCAGACAATTACAAAATAAGCAATCTCTAAGACAGGAGTGAATTATAAACCATTATGTCCATATATGTAATATAAAAAAGTTCTTCGGTGGGACAGATGGAATTAAAATTGCATATATTTTGCCACTGAGCTACTAACATTGTTCCATTGCATTTTGATAGTTGAAGACAAATAAGCTTGCCAGATACATTCAATAACAGCTCCGTTTTGAATCAGTAATGCACAATGAGTTTACACAAATCAACATGAAGTATCTACGCAGAGTACACAGCTGTATAAAACAGAGTAACACTTACCTCACCAAGTCTCTATAAAACGCTTTTGTTGTTTCTAAATATGGGTCAACTACATCTTCAAACTGGCAAATAGTTCCTCCAATGCAAAAATGCTTAAAAAGACAGAACAGGAATTCCTCACGGTCCAATTGACTAAATAAATCATAATGGTCTGAATCCTTCAGAAGCAAGACCTTGTGGAACAAGAGAAAAAAACCCAAAGAAATCAAAGAGATTAACATTTCTTACTTAAGTTCATAAACAATGCAACTGCTGTGCTGTATGGCACACAGGATTTATGTCCATATGAAACATATGAACTAGGGATGGAAAGAAGTAAGTACTTCTCTCTAAATCCAATTATCTAAAAAGAAGTAAGTACTTCTCTCTAAATCCTTCGTCCAATTATGCAGTTATGTTCAAAATTCTTACACGCTATACAAAGCAGAATGACTGTCAGATTTGTGCCCAAAAGACATAAGGGAAGATTTTTCAAGTCTTGTTATTCACTGTTTTATTGTATGTCATGCTAATGAAGCAATAAATAATCTGAAGATAATCTAGCTATATTTGCATGTCAATCACTGCCAATCAGGCTGTCTTTGTTAACCTTGGCTGCATTTGCTTTTTCAAGTTTCAATTTACACAGTCATTTCACATTTGTAAAGAATCCCAAGGATCCCTCTGAGGAGATCATTCAAACTCACATCATCCCTTATTGCAGACTCCAGTGAGCCTTAATCTGTAGCCTGGATTAACCAGACATGCTATCCAGTTGCCTCCATGCATCTCACCTGACTTTTGCTGAGACATTATGTGAACACAGAGGACTTGCTAGATTAGTCCCAACACTGCACATGGTAAATGTGGACAGGAACAGCTAAAAGATGTTTGAGTCATGTCAGCCAAAATGCAGATGCCAACCCAGGCAAACTGGTCAAAGCTAGACATGAGCCTACCGCTCTCTGTCCCTCTTTATAACATCACTACATAACCTGAGTAACAAGGGGTCAAGGCAGCAACTGCTACCTCAGACATATCCCAACCCCCTTCTTGACTGAAGAAAGAGAAGACATGGCAAGTAGGAAACATGGAGTCTTGCAGATGAGGGCCATCCTATGACGCCAGGAGACAGACAGTTTGCTGCCCCCTACAGTCTTCTGTCCTAGAGCCCTCCCTGATTTAATTGAAGTTTTGATGTCATTCCGGGAAAACTGGACTCTTTTCTTTCTGCCATCTTAAGTCTCATGAGTAGGAATCTCATTCATTTCACACCAATGTGAAACTCTCAGCTTGCAAATGCTGACACACATATCCCTTCCAAGGGAAGGAAAATGGGAAGACACCAAAACTCCAATGATTTCTAATTTTAAATGTTGTCTCTAACTTTCCTACATACAATACGCTTAATTTTCAGAAAACATCTCACATGTATCCAGCTTATAAATAAATACATAGTATTTTGAACTGCTAGGCTACAAACCACATCTGGAATTCAAACATGAGCTTGAGTTCTTACCTTTTCCCAGAACTTTACAAGACAGACCAGTATTTCAGGCCACATCCTGTAACCAGTGTCACTGGTTCAAATACATTGCCTTCAAAGGATTTGCCAAGTGCAAATGAGTGCAACTCTATAATTATTAAGTACTTATGTTGATTATATATACAAGGAAGAGCAAAATCCAGTTCTCCCACACTATGCTTTGCTAATGCTAAACAAACATAATTTTAAAAAGTTGTTTTAGTTATGAAGTCAAAAGAAACACAGTAAAGACATACACTGATTGAGAAGGTGCCACTCTTAGATTTTTTCAGAACAGTCTGCATTCTGGCACCTCCACTAGAGCATAACAAACAGTTTTTACATTGTAGACCTGTTATATTTAGTCCTTTTCCAGTGTTACACTGAGAAGTAATATCCTTTTCAATAACCTCCTCTTCATTTCAGTGGAAATTTATGAAGATAACTTTCTTTAAATGCCTTCACATATGATATGGTCAGCATTCCCGGCCAGGAATGCTTCAGGATGTAGCTATTGAATACATTCAATTTCATGAGCTACCTGGAAGCGTGGGTGAACCTACCTGAGTATCACAGGACCTTCCCCTTGGCACCCCTTGTCTCCCTCTCCTAAGCAAATGAGTAGCTGCATTTCCCCACACACACCCCCAAACACTGACTACTTGAGACACAAGTGGGTAGAAGGTTTTACCTCTTTCTCCCACCTAAAAAGGAGAGAGGGCCCACCTGGAAAACAGTCATTACTTTCACACATTCAGGCACTGCAGTGCCTCAGTTTCTAAAACATGGCTATTGATGCCCATTTTTACCTTTGTCAGGAAAAAAAACCAACCAAAAAAACATGTCCTTATGGCACCTAATAGAGTATGGAAAATTATAATAAATTATTCATTACTATACTGACCTTCCTTAATTCATCCGATACAAGAATATCATCATAATAGTCATGGCAACACTGCACAATATCTCCAGTTTCTCTAACAACTCCTTGGGAATATAGCCGATCGAAAAATGACATGGAAATCTGTGTACAGGGTACCACAGTAGCTTCAATTTGTGTCACTTTGGAACCTGGAACATACAGGAAGCTGGTTTTATGTTTCATATTCTTAAAAAAATTACAGATCACCTAAGTATGACTCAGTCACACAGTTCCTCAAAAACCCAAGAGAGTTAGGACAGAAATAAGCGTAAAGAAAACATTGAATGCATCTGGCTACTACTTTCCTCTCAGGCTCGTGTGTCTGCTCCCCCTGTTGGTAAATACTATCAACCGAAACTAGGAACAGATGGAACACCGTGTGAACCCAACATCGCGTTAGCTCACACCCTTAGAAAATCGTATTCCACAGCTTAAGCCTTAAAGAATCCGAGGACAAATGCCAAAGTTGTCATGATGCAGTACAGAAGTCAATAGCTGCTAACAGCTATAGGCCCCACAAAGTAAAACCCGAAAAGAACACAGCCCTGACAAGTTTGTGATTACATCTGAACTTTTTGAAAAGTTATTTTCAGATAACTTCACCACTGTAAACTTTACTAACCAGCTTTTTCAGAAGATGAAAATGGTACAATCAGCACTTCCTGTATGAATCTGGAGTATCTCTCTATAATCTTTACATGAAGAGTATATTTTTCTATAGTTTCTTTTTCCCTCTGCTTACAAATCATCCAAGGCTGGATTCTGTTGCTCATAGACATCCAGTGTTATTTGAGATACCCTACAGTATTTTCCTTAATGAGGTATCACTCCATAAGGGCACATATCTTCTCTATATACAGTGTTACATCTACAAATCTGTATGCATGGTGTTGGATAACTTATGGCATCTCAAATAGCATTAGACCCTACGTTTAAGAAGATTTGGACTCAGTCCAGTTCTATCTGCTCTCTGGTCCAAGTGTTCAGGCCAAATGTTAGAACATATTATCTACCCAAGTGGCCTGAACACCCTTCAAAGTGCGTCTGAACAGGAGAGGGGAGGAGAGTATCAGTGAGCAACACAAGGGCAATGTGTCTTGAGCAGAGTGAATATTCACAGCATTCCAGCTGTCCAGGAGATTACTCTTAACTCTTCTCCTCTGTAGGTTCTCTTGATGGGAGATTCATCAACAACATCTACAATATCAAAAGGCTATTTACCATACAATTAGAGATAAAATTCCGTGGTGTCCTGACAAACTGACCTAAAGGATCTCTAAGGACTATGTAGGAAATGTCCACATTTCCCTGTCAATGGCAGTAGTTCTGGAACAGAAACATCCCAAAAAGGAATGTAAGAACCATGATGCTTGCAAGAGCACCCACCATTTCATTCTGATCCTAATCTTTGCAAGCATAGTATAATCCAAAATTGCTCTTGCCCCCACACTTCCAAAGAACCTTTGGGATTTCTGCCATATACTATTACATGGAGATTATTTATTCATAGCTTAAGTAGGAGTGGTGGCATTTTAATATCTAAATCCAGGTAAACCGAACCACCTACCCAATCAATACCAGGAAAAAAAAATGTGTTAAAGAGAAGTTACAAGTTGATGGCTTGAAAACGTGCCTACTTAGCTAAAATACTGACAGGAAATTTTGTAATTATTTTATTGGACCAACATGATGTAAAGAAAATCAGCTCTAGACAAAAGCACAGCATTTAATTGCTTGGCATCACATGTACAGATAATGGTTATGGAAAAGGGTACCTTTTATCAAAGTAAAAAGGTTTAGGACATTCTCCTATATGTCCACATAGTGACCATCAAAAAATAATCAAATTATGTAACCAAACACACAAATCAGAAAAAGCCATGAATTACAGCCTCACAAAAAAACCCAGACTGATTTATATTTTTATTTATTTACGCTTGATCTCACCCCCTCACTTCCAGGTTCCTGTGACTTCTAATTCTCCAGCTTCTTTTGACAGGGATCAAATTTTTATTTTATAAGGGTTTTAATAAGAACCAAATCAGTCTCTAACATATGAATTAGTAAATACCTATGAATTAAAAACTGAGTCGACTAATAAAAATCAGATGTTAAGTAACTTGAGGAAAATGAAAAATCAGATTTTCCCAGTCATTGAGCTAAAAATATAAGAAATTGAGCTATTTATAGGCCTCAAATTATAAGGATTTTACTGCAGGAAGAGAAAGAGAAACACTTCTGCTCTGAAAAAAAGATTTTATGAAACTTTCATCAGGAAAAAAATATCAAGAGCTTTGTAATCTATTCAGTAGTTCAGAAAATCAAACTATAAATGGAAAAGTTTAAGTACACTGGAAGCTCCTATTCTCCATTTGAGAGGTGAGATTTGAAACTGGAGATTCAGAATTTCCTGGAGGAGAGTGACTAGTTTTAATAACGCTGTAAAAGTGAGCAATAAAATAGGAAGAAGAAATGCCGTGACAACTCTGCAAGTGGAAAACAAAGAGCTGAGAAGTCCTGAAGCAGTTTAAGGTTCTTATAACAGCTAGCTCTGGAATATCTATAAAGTGCTGCCAATATATTTTCAAATGAAAACCTTGCATATCTAGTATGGGGCAGATAAACTCTGGATTAGGTATAGTTAGAATTCCTCCAAAATCTGAGAAAGATTTTTTACATCAGAAAAACATCTTGCAACTTACAATTTACAAAACATTTTGTACATAATACAAGTTCAGTGCTCTGTATTAAAGAAAAAGGCATTTCAAAAGTGAAAGGTGCACGCTGATGATTTATAGGTTCAAATGACATCTCAATTTTTTTGCAAATTATAATCGCTAACAGTAGTCTAAAAAAATTGCTGATTTAAGATTCCTTTTCAGATTTTAAAATCCCATTCTGGACACAGAGATCGTTAGAGCTTCAGGTACATGTGGCAACTCATGAATCTTTTTCTAGGCAAATTCTAAATTTTTATTTACACAAAAAAGACGGTAACCCTACCCCTCTGAAGATAACTTTTCAAGTGTTAATTGAGCTTAAGCAGACACAGTCCTGCCTCCCCAAGACTGCTGACAGGTGCAAGGCCAACAATGTGTCCAAGGAAAAACTACTGCTACTAGACATAAACTGGTATGCATCAGATTTGTTCCTTTTGCTGCCTCTGTTTTTGAAATATCAGAGTAACAGATGAAAAGGTGGTTTAAAGCACATGTCAGAACTATAAGGTACTCTGCCATGCAGCCAGGAGGAGGGGAAAAAGTATCCCTTCTACAACAGGCAAAAATAGTGTGGTGCGAGAATAGGTCAGTAAGTATCTTTTTGATCAGATGAAGCAGACTAGAGAATATCCTTGTGTATTGTTTGCCTAAAATGTTTTACTTCAAGTAATACTAGAGTCTTGAGATAATGTGTTATTGTGGGATTCTACTAGGAAAAAATACAGTATTAGGGAGAAGGTGAAAGGGGACCACAGCCTCAAAAAAGACAAAAGTTTTATGAAAACAAACACTATTGTAATAACACACGGATGGTTTCTATAATGCTGATATTTTTCTCTGGATCCATAAATACTTCCCATCCAAGATCATGGAGGGGACAAGAAGGGAGGTTTCTAAGGATCTATCTAAACCCCACTTATATTATGCATCCAAGTATCTCCTCGCTGGAAAAAATCCTAACACTTTTGTTTGCAAGAGAATAAATACAAGAGTTAACAAACAAAAGAGTTACTTCATAATGATAAGTAAATGATATCTCTAGATTAATGTATCAGTATGTCTGGAGAAGAAAATACTAAAGATGATTTTTACCTCCTCCCACTCAAAGCTAATTCTTACTATATTTTCAAAAAAATGCACATGAAGACTAAGTATAGAAAAATGTGCCAACATTCCTCACCAAAAATAGGCAAAGAATGGGAAGATGAAATTTTAAGAGCAAATGGGGTATACCAGCTGTTCAGGATTTAGCAAGGGAACCCTTCCAGTCCTTAGAACAAAATGCATTATTTCTGTGCTGGGGAAGATTGAGCAGAATCAGGACTGGGATAAACTGGGATACTTGGCAAGTGACCCTCTGCTCCAAGCACAAGGTATTTAACCTACTGACCCTCACTACAGGGACTGGGGGGGGAGGGGGGCATACACTAGACAGCCTAAAAAATTATTGCCTAAAGCAGGAAAAAGCTTACCCATGGTTTGAAATATATTTATTTTTCCTGCTTGCCAGAGTGAGAAAGAGGTACCTGCAGGGGCACTTGAAATATTTTTTGCATCTTATATATTTCAATTGGTTTAATAGTTAGATGCAGTGTTTGAAAAATGGATTTTTGCTGACAAAAAGGTAGCAAGGTCTAGTGTCATTGTATACAGTGGGAAAAACCTATGCCAATTCCAGAGAGCTGGAATGGAAAAGTCAGAAAATTCCCAAAGCTCCATTAAATACTTACACACAGTAAAGTACTTGCAGACAAACCAAAAGAAATGGGGACTTCCCTCTACCCCCTTTTAAAATATTCCTATTATGGAAAACCACTTCGGCAATATCAGAGGTCACATTATGCCTAAAATCCCATTACGTTATCATGTGCAATTTCCATGAAATTTTGTGTGTCGTTTACATAATGAAAAATACAATTTCAAAGTGGTGCCATAAAACCATATGCTATTAGCTTTTGGTCTTTCTGCTTTAGGGTCTCATCTGCATCTACAGACATAATCAAGTGTTTTAAGTAATTTCTGATATGGCAGCAAACTACAAGCCAACATCATGGCATGATTGAAACTAAAGCAGCCTATCAGGTGGGGGTCAGTCTCTTCTCCCAGGCAACCAGCAGTAAGCCAAGAGGGCACAGAGGCTCTGCCAGGGGAGGTTTAGGTTAGATATTAGGAAGAGATTTTTTACGAAGAGAGTAGTCAGGCATTGGAATAGGCTGCCTGGGGAGGTGGTGGATTCACCATCCCTGGAGGTTTTCAAGATGAGACTGGATGTGGCACTTAGTGCCATGGTCTAGTAACCATGGTAGGGTTGGACTTGATGATCTTGGAGGTCTTTTCCAACCCAGTTGATTCTATGATTCTATGGTCATGTGGGGCTTGTGCTGCACCTCCATCACCTCTGCTGTGTGGAGAGCAGAGTTACACAAGCTTGGCGGGGTGTGTTCTATCTAGTCCTCTGCTCTCTCAGCTTTAATTTGTAACAGAGCAATAATCTCAGATCCGTCCCAAGTAAGGTCGTTGCATCTGTGGAAGAGTGTCTTTCTCCAAATGCTATCTGAATAATTTCACAATTAATGCGTTGATTATGTCTGGATACTTGATCAGGTCAACTGGATGTCACATATCATTTAAAAATGATATAGGGGTCAAGGGCAAAAAAGTGTAAAATGTGACCATTTAGTAACAGACAAGGTAAGAATTTTTCTTACTATTTACTAAAACAAGTAATTAAGATATTTCAACCAGGCAAAAATACACATATATGAACATATGACACATATATATGTCATTATTAGAAAATGGAAAATTAGAGCAGAATAGTTACAACACAGACTTTTTCACTTAAGATTTATTCTACATTTACCCAATGTAGTCCATTGTCCCGAAGCTGACAGCAACTTTAAACTGGAGTTCACATTTTGATCAGTAAAAAATGCCTATAATATTCAAATAAGAGAACAGAAGTTAATGAAATGAAACATAAAATCATCATTTATAGTGACTTGGATACTTTTGAAGCAAATTCTAAGGCTCCAGTTAGTAAGTAGATTCTGTATGTCTTTCAGTTTGGATACACCACCAAATCCATGTTTTTCTAACTTAGTGTAGCCAGTGTCTTTTATAGAGTCAAGATATCTTCAGGTGCATATATTGCTTTAATACATGCAGTATTAAAGTTTTACAGTAAAGCACTTCTAGTCCAAGAACACACAAAAATGTTGTATGAAATTCTTGGAGGTATATAAAATCATGGAAGAGATGAAATAGTTCTGTCCTATCTCTGCATTCCATGTTGTTGAAGTTAAAAATGAAATTTTTAATTATTTTAAAATCGGCACTTCTAAAATAAATTTGAAGCTTGGAGAAGTTAGAGACACACAAAAATTGTTAAACAGATACAGAAGAGATTAACAAGTTATTGAAGGGATGGAGAAGCAGTTCCACAATAAGATTTGAACTATTCAATCTCATTGATTTATCAATTCAAAAAAAAAGGACACATGTATAGCAATGTTGGTAGCTGGCAAGTTTACATGACAGATAAGCCAACTAAGAAAACGCACACTTATGTATATGCATATAAGCAGAGTGAAAAATGAGAGAAATTGCTAAGAAAATGATGGATTTTTCAGTCTCTGCATCACCTAATCTCTTTACCACCCCTCTGGGATACAGAGAGACCAGACAGTATAATGTAATGGCCCTTTTTTCCCCAATTACTTCATAGCTACTCAGATTTCATCAATTCATAGTGATCTTTACATTTTTACTTCAAAAGAGACAAGCACTGAGAAGGCAAAGGTGTATTTTGTAAATTTCAATAACTTGAAATGTTTATCAGAGGGAAATGAAATATTGGTGTATTTGTGTGTGAATTTCTTTAAAATACAAAGAGGCTGAATTCTTTATCAAGTATAACAATATAAAGTAGACATATAACAAATCAAAGAGTTGTTTTTAAAACAACAGAGGTAAAAACCATACTTTTTTAAACCACAGGTTTTGGGGCTTTTTTCTGTCTGCAGATAGATGATCAGACTTGACTTTGCAGACAACAGAAGTGAAGGACACAAACTCAGCAAGACACTTGAGTCTCAAAAAGCTGAGACTGCAATAGTATCCAATAAATGTAAAAAATTGTGTTTTCAGATATGTGGTGCACATGCATCTCTAATTGCACAGTGCATTTACTGTGACAAAGCCATAATAGCTGTGAGCAAGGGTACCAACTGTGTGTACACTGTCTAAAGTCTCACCCTGGGTGGACTTCCCAACACTGAATGCCGTGGCCAAGATCAGCATTCAGTTCACATTTCCATTCTTGGGAATCCTGAATGACTAAATTGTTCCCTCTTAAAACAGAGTAACATTAGTACAGACTAAAATATTTTTACTGGACAATGCAGTTAACCCACAAAGCAAGACTTGAGCACCACACCTAAATCCACTACTTTCCAGGAGACAGTGTGCAGGCCAAGAGTGTGCAACACTGCTGCAGTGTTTGCTGTTATGCAGTTTTACAATAGCTATAATTGCTATGGGGGGAAAAAAAAAGTCAACTTAAAATACAAAGGACTTAGAAGTACCATAACAAATTCATCCTTTTGATAGGGCTTGAACGGCTGGTCAAAACTGAATGCCTGTGCTGTGATCCTGCCTTGCATGGACCTGAAATGGAAAAATGAGACTCAATACTCCGCAGACATACTAAGACATACTTACCCACTCTGAAAATTTAGTTAGATATGAATCATAAAGCCCTATTTTGACCAATAGTTATACTCTTTCTTTTCTTTCTTTCAGTTATAAGTGCCTCCCACCCCTCCTCGGAGGGCACAGGCTGCATCAGAGCAACGCTGCGAGCTGAAGTATATCTTGACTAACCCTGGAAGGTGAGGACAGATGCCTCCCAAGGAGTGGTTTGTGTGCCTGGAAGGCATCGAGGAGACCTCAAATTAAGGGTGTGGGGGAGGAAGGGAAGGGGAAGGGGAAAGGGAAAGGGTAAGGAAAGGGAAAGGGGAAGGAAGGGAGGGGAAGGGAGCGGGGAGAACAGA
>NW_008690429.1:0-210 GCF_000695815.1 Acanthisitta chloris | reverse complement strand
GAAAGAGAAAGGGGAAGAGGAAGGGGAAGGGAAGAGGAGGAGAACGAAAAAGGAGGGGAAGGGAAGAAGGGGAAGGGGAGAACAGGTGAGGGAAAGGGAAAGGGGAGGGGAAAGGGGAAGGGAAAACGAGGGGAAAGGAGAAGGAGGGGAAAGGAAAAGGAGCGGGAGGGAGGGGAAAGAAAGAACAGGGGAGGGGAAGAGGAAGGGGGA
>NW_008690428.1:0-1887 GCF_000695815.1 Acanthisitta chloris | reverse complement strand
CCCCACGGACGGTGCTGCCCCGGGGCCGGTGCCCGCGGGCCCTGCGCTGGGTGGGTGGCGGCACTAGGGCATCGCTGCCTGTGAATTTCAACTGCGTCACGGCTCTCCAGCTGTAACACTCGCTGCACAGGGTCCCTCACTTGGAAGGAAACTCCCTCATTTCGGATTTACTTCCAGACCTCCTGTTTCCCCCCTCTCTCCAAGTCATTGCCTCTCGGTATGAAGGATTTTACAGTGCTTTCTAGTGAGACATCTGCCATTAAGACTCACCGTCGTGAAAAACACCTCCCCCCATTTTGTTGCCTGTTTTTTTTTTTTTGTCGAGCTTCTGTAATTAGACGGATAAAACATGTAAGGGATCCCTACCACCACCGCCTTCTCGCCTGTTTTAACATCAACCTCACTAACGTCTTACTGCTCACAGGCAGAATTTTTTTTTGTGCTTTCAATTTAACAGCCACGTAATGCCTGCAATGGATCCACAGCGTCTCTCCGCATTAAAAAAAAACACCCACCCAGGGCTGAGGACGACCAAGAGCTTTGTGCAGAAAGAGAAATCAAATCCCTCCCTGCAAACAGACGTTTCAGAGACACTTAGATGTATCTGAGGAGAAGGAGATCGCCACGGCTCTCAGACGACCATTGGAATCTTTCCGCCCAGGACAATACCATTAGCCACAGGCCTGGGCTCTGTGCTCCTCTGCAAGGGCAAAAGGGTTTACTTACCCGGCGCCATAGTTGAATGCAGCTCTGAAGGTGAAGTTGTTACTCTTTTTTAAATAACTGCTATAAATATATATATATATATCTGTATCACCACTTCTCTCGTACGTTTGCAAGCCAAAGCGAATCTTGTTAAGTTACAGATCTTTGTATGGCAATGGTCTAGCATCAAAAAAAAAAAGGGGGAGAAAAAAAGGGGGAAAAAAACCTAGAGAAAAAGTCCAGCTATGTTGACTGTACGCAGTGAGGACTCCTACTCGAGGCTTAAATCTCCTTTCCTGTGGCAGATTTACTCTGTACATAAAAAAAGACGTTCAGTGTTTTTCCACAGAGCACGCAAGCACTAAGAATATTCTCCTCGATAGTTTTAGGCTGCACGTCAGTGTGAAAACACCTGGTTAACATTCACTAGTTCTTAAAGCAACTTTTAAGCATCTCTTAAGCTATTTTGCTCTATAAGTAAAGTATTTCAAAAAGCATCAATTGGTATTAAACAGACAAAAACATAGGACATGCAAATGAAGGCTTAGCAATAAGGACTACTGCAGTCACATTAACATGAAAACTACACTTAGCAAGGACAGAATGGTCTGGGTACTTACAACGGAAGAGGAAAAAAGAACAAAAAGCTTATCATAGCAAAGCTGCCTTATTTTTTGCCAGAACTCACAATTCCTATGCCTGTATTTAAAACGTTACCTTGTAAGCACCAAACGAGTTAATAAAAATGGCCAGGAATCAAGTGTTTAACACAGGAGACAAACCTCTCAAATTTATTGTTCAGTCACCAGAGCTGCTTAAAAAAACCCCAAAACAGCGGAAAAAAACCATAAAAATCATGTATTTGCTCTTTTTTGCTTGGCATTCGCAATTGCCAACTGCTGACATAGGGCGTGCCGTGACCTAGTTACACAAGACAAAGATGGATCCCGAACCGTAAGGGAAAAAAAAAAAATCCGCATTTTGTTTTTTTGGGTTAAGAGTTTTGGGGGGAGTTTGTTTAATCTTCCTTCTTCAGGGAGTCGTCTGAGCAGGGCGCCGGAGGCTCCGCCGCCCGAGCGGCTCCGCCGGGCGCACGTGGCGAGCGCTGCGCGAACAAAAGAGCGGCAGCCCCCGTTGGGCACTGCGCTCCACTGCAGAAAAATGGCTGCGGCTGCTCGTCCT
>NW_008690427.1:6701-8157 GCF_000695815.1 Acanthisitta chloris | reverse complement strand
AGGATGGCGAGTGTTTGGGATGATTGTTATTAAGCATATATAATTAGAATAGATTCGGCTATAATTAATTATAGTAGTATATATAATTAATTTTATTACAATGCAATTCTATATAATTCTACAGATTCATGTTCTATGATTATTATTATTATAATAAAAATCACGGCTCTCCCAAAAGCCTCCCATACTCCCTGCTCCACCAGCAGTATCACAGAAGTATCTATGATAGACAGAAGTATCACAGAAGTACCTATGACAGATAGAAGTATCATAGAAGTATCACAGAAGTATCATAGCAGTATCATATCCGAAGAAGCAAGTCCCCACAGTGGGGAACACACACTGCTCAGCCTTTGGTTCAGACCTATAGACCAGGCTCAGAAATAGCACTGAAATGGTCCAAAACCCAAGCACCCTCACCCCAGCCCCATCCTCATCACGGAGCTAATGTCACCTCCATGGCACCTCTTTTGTATTACACTGCCTTTTCCCTTCATATCTAGGAAAAGCCTGTTAAAAGGTACTGCTGTGAGTTCACCCACACTGCTGCCACACAAACATGCGGGGGTGAGCATTCCCTCACCTTGCATGCATCCAGCTATCACCAACACTATCTCCCAGGGGTGATGTGCTCTCATTAGGAAGCCAGTATGTTCTTAAGGGCTTAATTTTAAGCTTGTACAAATGAACAACCATAAAGCCAATGCATGTCCTGTTCTGCCTGGCTGCCACAGATTTCATTCAAAGTCTGCGTGATATAAAGTAGGCAAAGCAGGGCATGCTCTGGTGGGAGATTCCTGAATTTCTTTGCTATTGTTGGTTTAAACTGAGCCCTTAGGGATTTTCCTCTTTTGATGTGCACACATAAATCCCATTCACGAGAAAATTATGCGCGTGCATTGAGAGAAATACATGCACTGAGCTCCAAATAGTTTATTCTACAAATCTGCAAGTGGAGGATTTTCTGCAAATTTTTATCCTGAGGCAATATTCATCTGTGCATACAGTAAAGCAAACGGTAGGCAAGCAGATGAAAGCTGCTAATAGCACAAGCTCATCTCAGAATGCATGGCCTGGTATGAACCTCACCTTAATTACTGAGAAGATTGTACAAACATTCTGATCATTCTGATTTCTTCTTAAACTCAAAAATACTGAATAAACTCAGTAGACTTCATAGTTAAGAGCCATCCTTGCTCTGATCCAGTTGCACAATGTTGCTTGCCCACTGACAGAGGAAAATATTACTGATCTGTACACACTCCCGACCTCACCCCTGGAAAATCCCTGCATTTATTCAATCTATTGTGAATAACATGCCAAACTTTTCACGTTCATCGGCCAAAATATTAAATTTTCTGACAAAGAAAAAACAAAGAATTCTGTGGATGAACAATGAAAAAGGAGATTAAAGCAGTACAGGGTGTTTTGGGTCTGTATTTATTTTGGATGTCAA
>NW_008690427.1:0-6667 GCF_000695815.1 Acanthisitta chloris | reverse complement strand
CTACAACATCTGAAACTGCATCTATTTTCGGCTGCATGTGGTCAGATGCAATAACTTGTCAGAACTGTTGAATACAGAAATACACAGATAAAGAGTGTTCTTTTTTTGTGATCCTTTTAAAGTTTACACCAGAAAGAACTCAGAAACTATTTTTTCATTGTAGATCTCTCTCTATTGTTACACTCAAAATCTTGTTTATGGGCAAAGAGGAAACACACCTCATATGTAAACTCAAGAATTAATAATTAGTATAGCTGAATGTTAACAGTCTAATACAAGAACAATTACTAAAGCAGATATAATTTTTGTGGGGGAAAAAAAAGTACATACAGAAAACTCCCAATATTAATGATGCTACAGTTAAAACTTAAATAGACTTTCTAGTTTTTACTCCTTTCTCCTGTTCTGCTAGGTCCCAGAGCTGGTGGTTTATTCTGGTGCTGGTGGTGGTTTGGGATGTTATGGTGAGCTGTCAGCATCTGAGATTGGTCACTGCAGGCAATATAATGTTCATGTTAATGAATTCTTCCCTGTAGGATCTGCATAACATTGTTTTATATGTTTGCTAACATGCTTTTACATCTGACTCTTTCTTCACTGGTGTGCAGCTCCACATTACAACCAAACTAATTCTAATTTCAATTAGGAAAACTGTAGTCAGAGCTAAGCCCTGTAAAAGAAACTTGAGGGAAGTCATGAAAAGTTTAAAGATAGCAAACCTGGCAAGCCTCAGCCCTGAGGCCTTGCAAACTTGGTGCCTGTCACTGGCCATGGGAATATTCTATTTTACAGCTATGTGGTGATGCTACCCACATCTCCCCTACTCTCGATTCTTGGCAGAATGTTTAAGATTGTAAGATATTTGAACTGGTTGGGATTTGTTACCTGTTTGGCAGAGTTCTTCTGCAGGGCAGCAGGCTGCATTCCTATCACCTAGTATTTCATCACAGTGATTATGTCAGATATCCTGAGTCATGTTGTTTTGTACAAATCTGAAGACTACCTAAGATGAATTGCAGGAACAAGTTAAACTATTGCCTTTAAAAAAATGATCCAACTGTTCTGTTAAGTCACAGGCAAACCTCACCTAGGCCAGAACAGTACAGGCACATCTACATATGGATGATTAAAAGAAGTAGCACAAACTTTGGGTTAGCCAAAACATTCATTTGGAGACCTTGATCCAAACAAGTTTTTATGCAAAGCTGACATTAATTTCTATTTGCTTTAAAAAATAGCCATCAACAAACAAGCACCCATTTAGAAATGTCAGTGAAGAGCAATATATTTTTGCTTGCTATGTATGGAAATGGATAAATATATTTCAGCAGACAAGGTGGTCAGTGCATGTTTTGTAGCTTCAGCGAACTCTGACATGGGATTCTGCTCCCATCTCAAGAACCTGTTGCTGAATTTGACTGCCATCTTCTAGACTCCAGAGCTCTTTACTGCAGGGTGTGCCACACAACTGTATCTGTGTAATGCAGGAGATACTGCATTGACAAACATGTTTCTGCACTAACTCTTCTGATTTCCCATATGGCTGTATGTCAACAGCGTCAACGTGTTTGCTTTCAGTATCACCTCTATAAAGATCGTTGATGAGAGCCTGTGACATTTATTCTCTGACTCTAACTTACTATTTTTCTACAGTTTTGCAAATGGTGAAGATCTTAGTATAATGTTATTGATTTCAGCTCTATCTGCATTATTTTCTTTCCTGGGACATTTACTTCCATTAACATTTACTTATTCAAATATTCAAAAAATGTAAGTAGGTTTGTATGGTTTTTTCTATTTTACTACTTTATTTTTCTACTTTTTTGACTTTTTTACTTTATTCAAAGATTAAAAAGAAAAGACAATTTAAATGTAAAATGGATCAATCTTCAGCAGTTTCAGTTAGAAATTCTGAAGCCTGATTTTACTCAGACAACAAGAGCAATAGGCTTGGCTACCGTGAACAGCAAACTCCATTTCTATTTTACTAAAGGTATAAATCTTCTTTACTACTCTAGTTCTCTCTGCATGATTTCAAAATCCTGGATCATTGCCTCTTAGATGACTCTTGTATGTTTCTGCCTATGACTTCCTGTGTGGGTTTGGGCAAGTCTTTTCTGCCGACATCTTCAAAAATGGCTTCTCACTTTGGCTTCCTTACAGTCTGTTGCCTTGAAACTCAAAATAATGACGCCAGGACAAAGACTACTTTTGAAAGACTCAGCCAAAGCTTTTTTCACATCAGTTTTTGTCAACAAGATTCAATACCAGCACACAGTAAGAAAGCAGCTCTGAAACTTTTTTTATCTTTCCTTGAACTTTGAACCCCTTTTGTTGCTAAAATCGCTCTTGATCTTGGCTAAAGCCTGCACTGCGCCGTGGAGTGAACTGAGCTGGCAAGCAGTTCTGCTATGCCAGCATGGACGTCAGCATCGTAAATCCAACTGCTCGGCTAGCTAAATCAGTTCATGCTGACCTCTCCAGGGATACCTACATGAATGTTCTAGTCTGGATGAGGAGTACACAGCTGAAGTGAATCTCCTGATTGTCTCCCTTTACTGTGCTGTTTTCTTGTTGTGCAGGGACCTTGTATTATTCAAACTGGATCCATTTTTGAACTAACCTCAAAGAATTTCTCCAGGAGCAGACCAAGTGGACTGCAGCTGCAAACAGGCATTCATGTCCTGGGATTAAAAGAGAACTAATCTGAATTAAAATAAACACACAAACCCAAGGTGAAATGAGTACAATGTAGATTTCAGGTTCTCAGCACCAACTGTTCACTCTACAGATCCACTCCTGTTAGGCTGCACTACTTGCAAATGTAGACAGCCTGTGTTGTGCTACTACTTTCATAGACAGCCAGCTACATTGCAATGTGGTCTTTGATGTAGAAAAAGTATCTTATAAGATGTATGGTACAGCCACCTTGGCTGCCCCTCCTCCCTGAAAAGTAACCAAAGTCTTGTGCCATGGCTCATTCCCCTTTGCCCCATGTGTGTTCTCTTATCTAGCGAGAATCTGGGAAGTCTCAGTATTTGCCCAGGATTTATAGATGTCCTGCAGCACCTACAAATGGGCCACAAACCATCTGGAAATCCTAAGCCTGCCCACTGCAGTTTACTGTAGACTTCATGTACGCATGCTCCATCAACCCTTTACAAGGACACGGTGAACCTGACCTTTTCAGGGCACACTATGTCTAGGCAAATTCATGGTACACAATAAATGCGATACTTTCCAAGCATGCTGTATCTACTGAGAACAGCTTGTGTCATCAGCTTGTACCTGTCCAACATGAATGATACACTCTGGAGTGCCTGGACATGCCCATCCCCTGCCTGGGAGTATTAATCATTCCTAATCCAGCTTGCTGGATTAATACCACCTGGGAGTGAGTATTCTTCTGCCCAAAGGGAATCCTTGGCTGCTTCTTGGTTGCAACTCTTGATGCTCTTTGGCTCCTTCACAGGCACTTAGGGTTGAATAACTGGCCTTCCTTCTTTCAATGAGAAAAGCTTTGTTCATCTCATATGGGGCACATGAACAGCCACAGATAAAACCAGTTGCATGTCTCAGGTGAATCATTGCTTATGTACTTAGCCAACCTTTCCATGCAAAATGCTAGGAAACTGAGGTGAATATTAATTTGAGTGCAATTTATTATTGTTATTCCAACTGTCTTTCAATATATGTTTAGATGGCTACTCCTAAAAGGAGTGCCAGATCTGAGAGGCATTTCTAAATTAGTTCAGCAAAGTGGATTTTTACTTCCAGCATTCACTTGTGTGCACAAGGAGTTTTAAATCATGAAAGCACCAGTATGTATCCATCAATGTGTCACTGTGAAAATGCATAAAAGCAAAAACACAGCCTTGCTGCTGAGGTGGTATGTAATCTCCTAATTTCATCTAGTTATGAACAAAAAAGGTGCTGCTCATTTCAAACCAAATTTTTATTCTTGTTAGCACTCCATGGACAGAGATTTCAGTAACATAACTTTGGGAAGGTCTGACACTTGAGACACTGAAATCAGAAAGTCCTACCATACAGTGACAACAACTCTGAGGATTAAAGATTAATTCATGCTGTCATGTCTCTTCAGTACATTTGCACTCTCTTTTATGAGATTGATTTCAGGATTTGGGAGGCACTTATGTGTGATTCTTTAAGGAATTTGACCTGTTTTTTTGATTTCTTTGTTGAAAACCCAAATTTAGTTTGAATGGAATATTGCAAAATTGAGGGAAAATGAAGCTAATGGATTGACTGTCAATTGTGCAATTACCAGGAACATAGAATCATAGAATCATAGAATCAGCTGAGTTGGAAGAGACCTCAAAGAACATTGAGTCCAACCCTACATTATAGTCTTCAAGTTGTATATAGCATTTTTCCTGTAAATATCTTAATTTTTTAACTTTTAGTTAATTTTAATTTTTCTTGGTTAAGAAAATGCACTTAAATAATCAGCAATAACTTTGATAAAGCAATCTATAAACCAAAAGATTTTCCATCTGGCCTGTTATTTCCATTAATCTTTCCCTTGCCAAACTGTAGCATAATCAGCTACATAGACTGTTCCTTATTTCCATAATGTTAAAAAACCTGCAGACCTATTTCATGAAAACTAGTGTATAAAGAAAGTACTTTGAGTTACTCTTTGTTTTGAAAGGTACTCCTAGAAACCAATAGAGACAATAAGAGAAATAGTAAGAGTTACTTCAAAAACAAGTCCTGCAGACTTCTCAGGAAAACTGTGCCAAATATTTATACGTCCCATAAACCTTTTAAAATTAGAACAGAGAATTTACAAAACTGGACCTGAAAATGGAGAAGTTTATCTAATAATAGAAATAATGGAAATAGTTCACCCAACATGTTCATAACCGTATATATTCATCCTTCTAGGGAGCTCTTACCTTGAATCTTTCTTTTTGCTCCATGACCTTTTTGCTGACACCTCCTATGATATCCAATTTCATTTCAAATTTGCTGGTATAAGCTGGTGTAAGGACATGCAGCTGCTAGGGACCATGAAAGTGTTATTAACTTCCTACGTGTGAACCTTTGGTCTGATGCTTGGGCTAATGACATGGGAAAGGGAGAGAAGTTAGCATTGCACTTGCATAAGTAGTACAGAACAACTTCCACAGATTGTCATTTGAGTGTTTCAATGATTTTGTTCTTTTCTTTCATCTTTTCCATTTGTTCACAACAAATTAATGCTTTTTGCCACAAATATTAAATGATAGGTCAAGAAAGTCAATGAAAGGTCTACAACTACCATGTAAGACAAGTCCCCAGTCTAGTATAAGCACTAGCATGCCATCCTCACTTAAGTGCAAATGCCTTTCACAGCCTTCAAACAGCTCAACTTAAACATCTCTATGTTATCATTTGTACAGGTACATCATGCTTCAACATTTTTTTATCCTTCTCCTCCCAGTCCTGGAATTTTTCTCTCTTGAAGTTATACTGTTTTAAGACAGTGTGTACAAATTGTGACTGTATGTTTTCTTCATCTGTCATTTCCTTTTGCTTTCCCTGCTTATCCTCTGTATAGGCTGATGTTATGACTCAGTCTGAAGCAAACTGTTTACCTATTTTCCATCTGCTTGGTCAGAGAGCAGCCTGTGAGCCTGCATTTAGGTTAGGTTTTCAAGCTTACTAATTCCATGTATGGCACTTGACTGCTGGCAGATACTGGCTAGATGGGTCCATGAAGAATCTAAAACCTGATGGGCAGTGAAGCTCTCTAAATATAAAGGCATATTCAAATGAAATAATGATATATCCCATTAGCTACTATGGGTAGGAAAAACTGACAGATTACCCAGGGTTTGGTAATTATTTTCCACAGAATATAATTGACTCCTATTCTTGTAAGTGGAAGTTTTGTCTGCCTTTACTAAGACAGAAAAAAAATCAGTGTAAGAAATTGGGTCAAATTCTAGTTATCTTCCTAAGCCTAAGCAAACAGTTTTGTTAAAGGGGGACACACCTCATTAGCACTGCACAGGAACCACAAAACTGCTCTGTATTTAGCATGGAAGCTTAAGATTCTCATTCACATGAGGCATTCTGAACAGCACAACCATACAGGCATGGTTATTTCTTCTCTGTTCCAAAAGTCTTGTCTAAGGACAACAGAAGCCATTGCAGAGCATAACTTTCAGGGTCCAGATACTCTGAGATGGCTCCCTGGAACCTATGAGCTTACCCCGCGCAGTAAAACTGATCTGATTGATTAGTTTCATCCTCTCTTGGAGAGAGTGGAGGTACTCAGAGGAAGGGACTGAGGACCTTGGGCTGATGGCAAGGATAACAGGGCATAAGCAACTTTGATAGGAGTCAAATCTATACATGAGAGAGGGAAACTACTTATGTTGCCAGGTACAAAATTTATTTGAGTTACTGGCTACAGCTCAGTCTGTTCAATTGCTCTGTCTTATGTTCTGCTGGTCAGAAAATCAGTCCAGCAATTGAAAAGAAATGACTTGGCTAAAGAACATAGGGATGCAATGGCATGATAAAATACCCAAGTAACAAAACAATACTACAGCAGCCCTAAGAAGCTAGCACTGTCACATCTCCTAACGAAGCATCTGATAGTTAACATGCCTGAAACCAATTATGACTAAATAAAATAAAATAAAATAAAATA
>NW_008690426.1:0-444 GCF_000695815.1 Acanthisitta chloris | reverse complement strand
ATGGTCTAGTAATGATTGTAGGGTTGGTCTCGATGATCCTTGAGGTCTCTTCCCATCCGGTTGATTCTATTCTATTCTATTATTCTATTCTATTCTATTCTATTCTATTCTATTCTAATCTCTTGCTCAGCCACAGCCATGCCTGTGACTGGTATGGATCCCATTGACCTCGCCCCCAACTGATGGATTTGCTTTCTGACTTAACAATGGACCTGTTTTGCCCCTAGGGACCTACCCAGTGATCAGTGGACTATATCTGACCCTGGTTGTCCTCACCAGACCTGAGTCTGATTTGTAGACTGACTTTCTGGCTTGAACTTTGACCTGTGTCATCACTACAAATTTGTCTGATGATCTGGTCTCTTGGTTGAATCTGACTGCCATCTCCAGATCTGCCCCGTTCACTTCATTTGGATACTACAGGACTAGGCCCAGGCTGGTGAG
>NW_008690425.1:3849-6742 GCF_000695815.1 Acanthisitta chloris | reverse complement strand
CCCCCGGCCTCCTGCCCGGTTCGGGGCGCGGGGAGCTCGGCAGGCTCTCACCCACCCGCCTCCCTTCTCCTCTCGGCAGCTCCATGTATTACGATGAGGATGGGGATCTTGCTCACGAGTTCTACGAGGAGACAATCGTCACCAAGAACGGGAGGAAGCGCGCTAAGCTGAAGAGGATCCACAAGAACCTGATACCTCAGGTAACGTGGGGGAGAGTGAGTGTAAAGCACCACGGTGAGAGCTGATGTCCAGCTTTACGGGAGCCTTCTCCCTTAGGGCATCTTCTTGCCGGAGCAGGGGAAGGCTTTCTTCTCCTACCCCAATCCTGCCTCAGAGCTACAACTCCTGTGTGTTCTGAGACACACCTCACCTGTCACCTGGTGAGGCAGTGGCAGAAGAGGGAGAGCTGGTGAAACCTTCCAGCTGCCCTGTCCAGAGAGAAGTGATGCCTGAGCCTTTCAGAGCTTCCAGGCAGGGGAAGGTAGCTCAGCTGGGTATGTGTTGGCTCAGCTGGTGTCTTGTCACTGCAGAGGGCCAGGCCCTGGCTTGGGGAGCTGCAGCCAGAGCCCGTCACCCACTGACATGACTATACATGTCCCCTCCAGCTGCTCAGTAGTGTTGACAGCTCTCTGTTTTGTACCTCAGTGCAAAAGTCTCCTCTTAAAATAAGCAGCTGGTGTGAAGCTGAGTGGGGGTGGGACACCAACTGAGAGTCTTGATGCAGGGGAAAGATAGCCTGCATGTAGGGAAGCTTCTGGGGACATAAGTGGAGAAAAGGGCAGATCAAACCAGGACTAGAGAGACCCTGCAGGAATCTTTCCTAAGTAAGCAGAAAGGCACGGCTGTAGCAAGCACTGGGTCAAGCCATCAGTGTGCTGTGAGGGGTGGACAGCCCCTAGTGGGATGCGACCTCTGAGTGTGCTGCACAGGCAGTTATGGAGGGAAACATTTGGTGCTGCTGCTTGGGCTGGCATTCTCACAAAGGTGGGACTGGGCTGTGGGTCTCACTCCTAGTTGATGTGGGTTGAAAGTCACCCAGCTGGAAAGCTCTGCTAAGCCAGAGAGAGCAGGTACCAGAACTGAATAACCCTTTGCTGGCTCAGGCTTCGCTCTGGCTCTGTGGGTGCAGGCCCAGCCCTGACCCCTGCTCTCTCCTCGGCCCCCAGCCCCCACCTGCCAGTGGGTCCTCCTGGTGCTGTAACAGGAGAAGGCTTGGACGGGGAACGGCGCCTGTAGCTGGTGTGGAGGGAGTGTGCATTCAGCAGCCTCCTCTCTGCATAGAAAGCTGCTTGTCTTGTGCGCCAGCTGCCCCGGCAGTGTTCTCTCAGAGAGCTCCTTTCATTCTGTTAAATCCCGTGAATGAAAGGTGCCGGATGAAAAGCCCAGACGGCTGATATCTGCCAGTCACGCACCAGCTGCTGCACGGGCAGTGCCTGGCAGAGCAGCTCCCTCCTTTCTCGCCCTGCCATGCCCCCCAGCCGTGCCACCCCTGGCTCCCCAGGGACGGGTTCGAAGGGCAGAGTGCTTGTGCTTTTTCCTGCTGCTGTTCAGGCATACCTGGTGGCACAGCTGCTCTATGGACTCTGGTTCCTTGAGGGCACTGTGTCCTTTCATACAGGGTGACTGGCAGAGCTTGAGGGTGTTGTTTGTTGGACCCTTCTGCTCACCACTCTGACTCTTCTTTCAGGGCATAGTGAAACTAGAGCACCCTCGCATCCATGTGGATTTCCCGGTGATCATTTGCGAGGTGTGAGTCCCAGACACTGCTGCCCATGGGTGGGAGGCCCTGCCCTACTGCCCCCAGCCTCACCAGGCCTGGCTGCGTTGTGTTCCCACCCGAGGAGGACTCCGGGCACGCGGCGGGACAGCGGCTCTCCCCTCGCCCGGAGGTGAGGCAGGACAGAGCAGGCCCTCGCAGGAGATGGGTGACCTTGTGCAACGACTGCTTAAAAATATCCTCGCTTGAGTCTGAAGACTTAAAATACCTTTTGTAGCCTCTAGCCGACGTTTGATGGGTAACTGGAACTGCAAACGAGCTGCTGTGTTTGAGCTGTTAAGGGCAGAGCAAACCTGCACTTCCCACCAGAGGAAATCCCCTGCTTCTCAGGTATGGGGCCCAGGGAGAGCCAGGGCAAGGTCATGCTCTGCCCAAGGTCCCTGGGGCCCACAGGTTAGATGGCCAGTGTTGCAGCGTGTCACTTGACACAGGTGTGATGTGATGCTCCCCTGGATGGGTCTGTTGATGGAGGATAAACTGGGCAGGCTGAGGGGTCTGGTCTTGAAGCACATCTGGCTGGCTGCTGTGTTCCTCTTGGGAAAGGGAGGACAGAGCTCAGATGCTGCTCTCTTGGATCTCAGTCTCTTTTCCCTGTGTGTTTCACCGCTGGCTCTGGGGCGGTTGGCTTTGCTGCTGCCTGCTGGAGATCTCTGCAGTCCATGGCCACTGCTGGTGGCAGCAGGGTCCCAGCTCTGCAGTGGACTTGCCTCCCCCACTGGCTCCTGATGAGCGCCGTCCTTCACCTGCTGCGGGGCCACGCTGCCGGGTAGCGTGCTTGCTCCCCACTGCTGTTTGAACGTACCTCTCCTAGGGTGGGCCTTGACCGAGCCAAGCAGGAAAGGAATCATCTCTTCCTTCCCCATCCCCCCAAAACAACCAATCAGTGTACCTGCCCCAGCCTGGAAATTTCCCTGGCGATGTGAACTGTGGTTCTCCTCCCGCCTCCCAGCTGGCGGCGGCGGAGAAACGTGATGCACTTTAAAGGGAGTCTTTCTGCCCCATCTTGGAAGGTCCTGCTCTTTTCTCCTCTTTCCTCCCATCTGAGAAGGTTGAGGTCTTGGTGGCACCAATAAACCTCTCACCCCTTCATGTGGCCAGCTGCTGGGGAAAGGCCTG
>NW_008690425.1:1469-3797 GCF_000695815.1 Acanthisitta chloris | reverse complement strand
CCCCTGTCTCCCTGCTCGGCTGTGCCGGGACTGGGCAGGCGGAGGAGGACCGGCAGCAGGCACAGCTTTAAACTGGGTCAGAGCCTGCTCCCCACAGCAGCCGGCTCGGCTTTCCTCCTCTTTCGTTCCAGAACTTACTTACTTTCTAAGCACTTCAGATGTTTGCTACCTCGATTTTTAATTTAAGCTGCTGGCACTTGGCTGCCAGCCCTGTCGGTGTCTATATTGGATGTATCCATCCCCGCGTCCGCCGAGAGCCCCCCGGGCACGGGGCCACATTCCCGGCCTCGGGGAGATAACAGCGGCGTGGCTGTTGCCGTCTTCCTGTCACCACCTCTTCCCTTCACGTCCCTCCACCCGCGGTTCCCATCGACAGGAGCGAGCACACAGGGTGAAGTGGATGTGCTGGCTGCCACCAAGCAGGAAAGGGCAGGGAGGGCAGGGCTCGTCTACACTGTGATGCTGGGCGCTTCTTTTGGCATCTTTTGTTCTCCTGCTTGCTTGAAAGAGTCTTGTCTTAAAACAGTCCCCCACTGAAGTGTTTCTTATTCATACCACCTACTCTTGAGTTTCTCCTGGGCCAGAGCTCCCTGGGAAGAGCATCCCTTGGGCTCTGCAGGAGAGCAGGAGCTGCTGTCCCCGGGAAGAGGAGAGAAAACCGTGGCCACTGCCTGTGCCACCTTTCCCCACTGCTGCCTGAGGGCATGGGAGGCTGCACCGAATCTGCTCTGGGTATGGAAGAAGGCGGAGGAGGAGTGGGGAGGAGGTTTGTGCTGTTTGCCTGCCCCAGTGGGGAGCCCCTCACGTGGCTACCAGCCAAAAAATTTGCTGGCAAGGAAGGGCCCAAACCCGGGGGAGGGGACAGAGACTGAGACCGGCTTAGCAAGGATGCTTTTGTCCTTCCTGACAGGCTGCTTAGCCTTCCCCCAGGGTATCCAATGTGCTTCCCCAAAACCCACGCTTTCTTCCACCCCTCTCCCCACCCAGTGTCACCAGAGTGGCGGCTGCCAACAAGCTGTGTCCTGCCCTGCTCCTTCCCAGGCTGGTCGCCACAGCAGCCAGCCCCTGGGCCCTCTCCCTCCACCAGCCTCCAGCCCTCCTGCAGCAGCAGGGCCTTGGGAGCACCTGGAGGGATCTTAAAAATGTGAAGATCACTGTAAATAGTATCTGTGTCCACTGTGGTTTTGGAGCAAGAAAAAAAAATTTCCTTTTGATTTTTTTTTTTTTTTTTTTACAATTTCTGTGCAACGTTGTGCTTTCCTGTGTGGATGTGTAGCCGTATCATACTCACTGACACTAGGCTCCTTGCTCCTCTAGCGTGTGGGTAGGACCCATGGGTTTGGGAGATGTACACTATTTACGGTCCTTCCTCGCAGTGCATCTGTCCACTTTTGTTAAATTTCAATAAAATTATTTGTAGAGCCTGAAAGTCCAAGAGCTGTCTTAATGGGGAGGGTGGGTGGCTGTGCCCAAGGGGAGGTGGGCTTTGCCCCTGGCACTTTAAGCCCCCTGTTCTTTCAGAGTGGGGGTGTTTGTGCACATGTGGCTGAGCTGGTGGTGAAGGATCCTGTGAATCATGGCCATTTCCAAGTGTTCCAGTTGGCACATGGCACTGGCAGGAGTTAGTGGCTCTGTCAGGCTGTGACTCTACTTGTAGCTGTTGTGATTGCCATAAAATATGTAACTAATGTGTAATATATGTAAAGTAATTTCCTTGTTCAGCTCCCAGGGTTGGAGCTCAGGTCCCACTCCCCTCCCGTGTGAGGAGGGAGGTCTGCAGGGACCCGGGGTTTGCAGGCAGCCCAGCCTCAAGCTGACTCTTCCCATGCCTCCGCCCGAGCCTCGTGGCGCTGGGGAAGATCCGCCTGTCGGCTCCTTCATCGCCTGTCCTGCCAAATCAGTGCCTCATCAATCACGGGGGCCTGACGACTTTCTGGAACCGGCGTGACCCTGTGCCGGAATGCCGCCTGTCCCCCGAGCGCTGCTGGCTGTCCATGGGGTGAGTGATCTCACTTCATGCCCTGTGTCCTGTCTCCGGCAGCACTGCCAATGTTTTCCCGTGCCGTCACCTCTCATCATTTCCTCTGCACAAGCCGGCTCGGAAACGAGCCGCTGACGACAGCTGTAATGAGTGAGTGGTTCCGTGTGCCCTGCCAGCAGGACACTTGCAGAGCATGAGGCTATGGGACTTTAGCCCATTGATCCATAGGGGTCCCAGTCCCAGGAGGGATGGATGGATCATTGTGCCTTTGAAGTGGACTGGATGGCTGCGCAGGAAGTTACAGCTCAGAGAGGCTAAACCGGGGGGAGGGTGGGGGCCGCGTGGCC